>NC_135565.1:23056928-23374428 GCF_964340395.1 Glandiceps talaboti | reverse complement strand
GTTAATTAGCTCTCATAAAATAATATCATAATGCATGACACTTGTAAAATATAATGTCTGAATAAAGTTTCAGTATTGGCAATTTCGAATTCCTTTCTTTTGTATATGTTGGTTGCATCACGGGGGTAGAAGCACTGTCACACTAGTGAGCTAATAAGTCATGATAATTGCACAAATATTTATGATGCTTGAGGAAATACTTGATTTAATTCGCAGGGTATAACATTTACAAATGAAATCAAGTAATACATGAGAATGCGCACTGATGATTTGATTATCTCATAAAGTGTCACCGCTTTGTCAGAATAACATTCAACATTATGATAAGGTGACACATTTAGACGAATGATTTTACAATCTTGTCGTAGAGGTCGTCCTTTTAAGTGGCTCCTTGAAAATATATTAATGCGCAGTTTTCATTTTATTTTCGTTTTCCCAAAGCTAGACATACCAGAAACGAATGAAATTTACTGTAGTAAAACATGTTTCTAAAACATTTGTTGAAATCATCCGCAAAGTGATTCTATGTGTTTTGGCACAGTTTACAGTGGAACTATTTTATCACTGCTTAATCCGGACGACTGACTGAGTGGTTCGGTTGAGGTGCTGCAGTAAACGCGGGTAGTTCTCATGTTGACATTTTACCTAGCCTGCCAGCACCTGGCGAACTAAACGTGACTGTGCAAAGTTGGTGGACTTTCAATTTTAAAATAAAGGTAAGTTTTTTGACATATATTACACAGTGGTTTTAAAATCCTAAACCCTGAGTCTTTCCGAAGCTGATCGTGTTTCGAAACACGATGAAGTTCAGTACACGTATTGAATTTTAAAGCAACAGTCGTGTGTGTATGTGTGTGTGTACGTGTGTGTGTTGAAACGTCTGTTCGTACAGTGTTCCTTCGGGGACATACATTACGTCGACTGCACCAAGCTATATGCGGCGCTGACAGAATTATATTCCGTCAAAATTTTGACATGGTATTTCCTTGCCACCTTGAACGTCTATTTTTAACTCCACTTGGATGTTACTTGGATCAAAATATGCCAAACACTTAAAGTAATCACCGGTGTTTATATCGCGTGCCCTTTGCCATAATTTCGCAAACCGTGAACTGCGCCGGTACAGTTGTTTCCGGTCAGCTTTTGTAGTACTCGATTTCGTCGAGTCTTTTTCCTGTCGAAATGCCACACATACTTCGATGATATTTTTTTAAAAACCCAGACGAAAACTCAGTTGTTAAATGTCATACATCGATCTATATCAGTATCGCAGCTGCATGGTACGGACTAACAAAAGACGGGTAAATATCTATTGTTGAAACCTATTGTTATGTTTATTGCGTCTGTCACACCACCACTGGTGTCATGTCATCTATTATCCCGGAAGTAATAACAGTGTTGTTTACCCCAGTAACAGTACCAATCTCTTATAATATCCAAATACTGGCAGATAATCAGAAGCCTGTGTATTTCAGTAGTACATATATTCAATATTGTGTATCATAAACTTTATACCACAGATTAATTTTCGGGGAACCCCAATAGTCCTTCTTGTTATTGTCTTACACTGTGTTTGTCTGGCAGAGTCTGGTAATTAGTTTCACCATAGGCCTTTGAGGTACAATGAAGCCAAAGGGAGAATGATACTATTGTAGATAATGCCCTGTAGTGCAAGGCAGTGTGTAACAATCTCACTTAGACAAGGAGTGCTTTGTAATCAAAGTCTACCAAATTAACCAGTTCTTTTACACACATCAGTTGTGATAGTAAAGACTAGATTTCAATCCCATGTTGTCACTTTAGTATATAGTATACTCCTGGGATCCAGTGAAGTCATAAGGATTGCATAGAATCATTCTTTTGTTCAGGACCAACTTTTTCTATACTTCTATCAGACAACTGTTTTCACACGTTAATTGTGATTTTCAACCAAACTTGGCCTAGTCCAGTGCTATGCATCTTTCAGTTATTGTTATTGGTTCATACTTGTGTTGGTATCAGGCATTACATAATATTGTTCTATTTGCTGAAACATATAATTATAATCATTAGTAACCAGGAGAGCTATAGTGTTGTATTTAGTCAAACTAAATTAACAATTTGATGATATATCATAATTTTGGGGTCCACCCTGATATTGCTCCCAGGACAGTAAGGAAACATAAATGTACTAACCATGTCATAATATGTAATTGTATGTATGTATGTATGTATGTATGTATGTATGTATGTATGTATGTATGTATGTATGTATGTATGTATGTATGTATGTATGTATGTATGTATGTATGTATGTATGTATGTATGTATGTATGTATGTATGTATGTATGTATGTATGTATGTATGTATGTATGTATGTATGTATGTATGTATGTATGTATGTATGTATGTATGTATGTATGTATGTATGTATGTATGTATGTATGTATGTATGTATGTATGTATGTATGTATGTATGTATGTATGTATGTATGTATGTATGTATAGGTATTGACTCTGCAAGTAGTTATAAAACACTATAAAGCACTGCAGTAGAGAAATGTACAGATCTGAACTCTACCCATTTAAATTAGTCATGCTTTAGGACAATGTAGGTATTATAACCTGGATTTCATTAATTAACATGTTCCACATCCATGGGGAAGGGCCGACCACTTCAGATTTAGCTGATTAGATTTTAAAATTTTGAGCACATAAAAGGTTGAAATCGCTGGTAAAACTTATAAATTATTTGCCAATCTGGCAATCTGTAAAGTCTATGACACGACCAAAATCAACTTAGTAGTACAGTGCACTAAGTGCTAACCCTGCATGATCTAACCTGGATCTACATGTATTTAATGTGGTCCCCTAGGGATGTGGTCTATACTTACATCCAGTAAGCCTTAATGGTAATGACAAATAAAGATTACCATTGACCGTATAATAGGTGAGATTTTCACTTATATATTTAGATTTAGAGGCATAAAAAAGGTGAGTTTACTGTAAGAAAATATTCCCCATCTATTTCACACTCATACTTATTTAAATAATATTATATATTAATCATAATCATAATATTTATTGATTTGCCTTTGAATAGAGAAGATACAATGTATAAAACATATTATTTATAAATTATAGTAGTCTCGGCACCATCTTACAAGTTGTGTGCTTGCATTTCAAGTATGTCTAAAAGGCAGGACCATCTTATAAGTTGTGTGCAAACTATCAAAATGTAACTAAGATTGGGGAAATCATTGTTTATGTGCCACATGTACATGTATAAAATGTGAATACAGTCCTTGTAAGAGGAAATGGTCAACTATAATGAGTATGATGCAAACTACATTTGTACATGTAACATGACGTAGGTACATTGTACATGTGTATGTTTGTTTGTTTGTATATTTGTTTGTACAGTATCTTCCTGGAGATAGGAAATGAAAGAGGAATGTACCTCCTGTCAAACAGTAAACACTTGTAACCATGCCAACAGAGGTATCTGTGCATTAGAAATATAAGCTATAATACTAATGCATATGGATTTGCTGACATCTCATCTTCAAGTGTGTAGTTCCTGTGTTGTTTATCTGGAAATACTAGTACAGTAAATCCCACAAACCTCTTGTAACTAGACAAGCATCATGCTAGCATACATGTAAGGCTAGCTCAGTGCTAACATCTCATAATTACTAATTAGTATGTGTTAACACCTAGAAGGTTAATGCCTATACAGGCTCTATGTTAACACCAGACTAGCTTAGTACTAACACTGTATTGGCAAGAACACCAGCATTAACTGGAAGGGATAATGTCTACACCAGTTCTGTGGGGAATACCAATCCAGGAAATAAAGACATTTTCATAAACTAGATTCTGGAGAGTCATTTCATAATTTTACATCATCTGCAATTACTTGCGATTTCAGAAAAAACATCAAGTTGATCTTGTGCCTTTATAGGGTGTCTTTGCTGTGGGCTATTGCATCATGGGAGTCAGCAGAAATAGTGTACTCGTATTCAAGTTGCACACTGAATATTGATGAGAGCTGTTTTACACTTTATGGGTATAGGCACTCAAGACTCATAAATAGGGCAGTGCTAACACACCCCTGGACTAATACCTCACTCATAAGTGTTGCTAAAAAGTAAAGGGGTTAATGTGTTAACACCAGGCTAGTACAGTGCTAACACTGCACTAGTACTAACACCCCGGGCTAACACCTCACCTGTATACACATGTATGTTGCTGAAACTTGAAAGCATGTAACACTAGGCTAGTACACTGTGCAGTGCTAACACTGGACTAGCACTAACACCTCACCTGTATACACATGTATGTTGCTGAAACTTGAAAGCATGTAACACTAGGCTAGTACACTGTGCAGTGCTAACACTGGACTAGCACTAACACCTCACCTGTATACACATGTATGTTGCTGAAACTTGAAAGCATGTAACACTAGGCTAGTACACTGTGCAGTGCTAACACTGGACTAGCACTAACACCCCTGGTCTAACACCTCACCTTTATATGTTGCTGAAAGCATGTAACACCAGGGTAGTACAGTGCTAACACTGGACTAGCACTAACACCCCGGGCGAACACCTCACCTTTATATGTTGCTGAAAGCATGTAACACCAGGCTAGTAGCTTGCTAACACTGGACTAGCACCAACACCCCGGGCGAACACCTCACCTGTATATGTTGCTGAAAGCATGTAACACCAGGCTAGTAGATGGCTAACACTGGACTAGCACTAACATCCCCCGGGCTAACACCTCCCCTCTATATGTTGCTGAAACTTGAAAGCATGTAACACTAGGCTAGTACACTGTACAGTGCTAACACTGGACTAGCACTAACACCCCCAGGCTAACACCTCACCTGTATATGTTGCTGAAAGCATGTAACACCAGGCTAGTAGATTGCTAACACTGGACTAACACTCCTACTCACTATTAGTACATGTAAGTTGTACATGTAGTTCATGTATTTATAACAACTTATGTTTACATGAAATAACACATGGCACAGTATATATTTTGTACCTGTTGTGTAATGTCATGGCGTGAAAACTGAAATTTGTTTTTATGGACCATCAATATTTATATAATATATTACAGGTATGTTTACAAAACTGGTTAGATTCTGCCATTATAGAGGTTCTCAAAGAAAGCACTCTAGTGTAATAGACTTTACACACTGAGTCCCTGCATAGAGTGTGTTTACAGTTTTGTGTGACCCTTTTCAATACCTGATATGAATTGGAAGGTGATAAATTGGCTAATAGCCAAGATGTATGGTCCAATACATTATGTTATGTGAATGAACGTCTGACCCCTGACCCCAACACACGTCACCATTAACCTCTATGATTACACGTTTCCTCTTTCAGACCGTTATACCTGTATTTACAGTTGATGCTCCGCCAAACTCCGGAGATTCCGCACTGTCGCAATGTCTGTACCCGCTACAGAACAGCGAATAAGTCAACACACATCGGATAAAGTGACAAAGGCTAAAGTAACATTAGAAAATTTCTATACCAATCTTATATTTCAAAATGAAGAAAGACAAAACAGGTAGGTAGAGTAAAAATTAATGATCAATGTACTGTGATAGAATTTATTCCCAGGTACCAAGAACAAATGCCTCACTAAGATAACAATGTTATCTCTTTACTATATTCAAACTAACCCCCTCATGCTATTCCACATTACCTCATAAATTGATACTTTCCAGGTCTCTAAATCCTTTTCTGTGATAAACCAGATGTTCTTCACCTGTAATTTACAAACACTAACTCACAAGTTGATATTGCCATAGTGAAGCCATCTCTGTGTGATAAACCTTGATGAATGGCTTGTACTGTACAATGTACATGTACCACTGCCTACCACTGCCTACCAGTTAGTAGTATCAATTACATGTAAATCTACACCTAAAATATCCTATACACAAAATAGCTAATCAGCAATATTCAGATAAAACCAGTAATTTGAAGTCATCAATATTGGACATGTATAGAATATTATTTTAAAAAGGTGAAAGTATTGAAAAGGATAGAAAATAGAGCTTGGACCTAAACAGTCTAATGACTATAATGGATGTTCATTGTGCATACAAATTACTTGTATTCCATCATATTATATCTCAGTACATGTACATTATGTCAATGATTAAATTATAGTGTTTGGCTTGGGTTCAGTGACTCGTTTCATACCATACATCACTACATGTACATTGTACTTACAATCTGTACAGGTATTCTACTATGCACACACACACACACACACACACACACACACACACACACACACACCCACACCCACCCACCCACCCACCCACCCATAGACACACATGTACACACATACACATTCATACATACATACACATACATACATACATACCTATCTACCTACATACATACATACATACATACATATATACATACATACTTACATACACTCACATACATTATGTACACACACACAGAGCTTGACATACACATGTGAACAAACGTACACACATATACATACAGTTACAAAGCTTGACACACACACACACACACACTATGATAAAAATGTATCATATTTCATTTGGAAGTGAATTTATTATAAGTACAATGTAAATTTCATTTCACGGTATCGTTTACATACTAATTAATATACATTTATCATCCAATAGACATTGTACATTATAAATATTAATATATATATTCTATGAAATTCATGCAATCCCAGTTTGTCAATAACAAAGAAACCGTACACTTTAGGTCGCCAATGTACCTGGTACATGTTGGTACGTGTGAGTCATATCATAGTAGTTTGCAACATACAGTATACATCAGTGTATACCCAGACCAGAAAATAATGGTACATCCATACATTGTAATGTTCAGAACAAGAACACATACATGTACATACATGTGTAGTGATTATTTTATAGTGTTTTTATGGCATGATAGGATAAAACTAATTTATACATTGTACTCGTTAATATAAAGACATTAGGTAGAGCTTGCAAACCTCTACAGGAAATAAGAAACATTAAATAGAGTTTTAAAAAAGATAACAATTATAACAAACAAAATCAAGACTTGAGTTATAGCAGTTACATGTAGATCTTTATATGGAATATTATTTGTCATTTATAGATAGTATGGTATCATGTATGATACATCATCAATAACAAAATAAATCATCACATAACCTATGTATGTTCATCATGGAAACACTATGATTCATACACACAAGTTCTTGTCTTCCACTTTTGATTGGGAAACAGACATGTTTTGAACAAGTCATTTGTCCTTCTTCAGTATCTAACTGGATCTGACCATAGACCCTCCACCAGGAGGGTCTATGATCTGACAGAATGATCCAAATTTGCTGGAGGTGTTGAGTAATTAACCAGAGGTGTGAAAAGGTTAGCTGTAAATTCAGGTGTGAAAGTACTTGTCAGTTATGTACATCAACTGTCCACCTTCTGTAATGATGTCACTGTAGATTGGTGGAATGTCATATTTTCCTACATCGGCATTAAGTGATGGATTGTTGACTTTGATGTACATGGCATCCAATAGTCTTCTTTTATCCATGTTTTGTTCCCTGTCGATGACCTTGACTGATTTTGAAGTTAGTTCTGGAGGTTGATGGTAATAATAGAAAGGGCGCTATAGAAATAAATAAATGTTATATGTAAATGATACATGACCACTTTCTGTAATATCATCTTGTGCTTAAAACAAACATGAGTGAGTTACTGCATGTACTTGTATACATTGTCAATTCAAGACCATTTTAGCATACATAATGTACATTTTATAAGTTACGCTTGATAAAACACCAAAGTCTATCAAAATTTCAAAGATTGCAACCAAATTTTTAAGTAGAAGATGATGTGTTATTCAATAAATGACATTTTAATCTTAAGACTGTTACTACAAGTCACACCATTCAGTATATCACGGAAAACATAAATAATCTACTTCTGTGATGACAGAACAAATACTGTTTACTACAGCTGTGATGACAGAATCAATGACATATTTAGTGAACCTTATGAATTATGTGGCATGAGTTTCTGAGGGCACACAATCGTGACTTTTCTAATTCTATACAAAATGGGTACATTGTACGTGATAGATTTCCAACACTTTTGGTAGTGTCAGGCTTTAGCTCATAGAAGACAGTGTTATCCATAAACCCTCCACGAGGTCTATGTATTAACATAATGAATCTTGTCAATGTATATACCACAACTGAATGTTCATGGACTATCGCTTCATACTATCAAAGGAAAATTTATACTCCTGGAGTTCAGATATTTTCTAGGAAGCAAATCCCAGTCCATTGTAGTACATCTCTGGTGATGCTAACAAGATGTCAGTGGAAATGTGTGCTTTGCTTTAAGGAAAATTTGTTTTAACTCGATCTATTCAAAATACACAATGTAGTCTTTTGATACAATATACATGTACATGTTGTATGCATTATATGCATGATATGTATTTTTTATGTTAGTTCATGATACAGTGTACAGTGTACATACATACGTACGTACGTACGTACGTACATACATACATACATACATACATACATACATACATACATACATACATACATACATACATGTAGAGTTCACTTGGCAAAATCTGACCACATGTACCAAACATACATGTCGTAGTTATATCAATAAATGTTTGTTCAATGTATTGTGTGTTCTGTTGGTAGAAGAGTTTTATTAAAATTTTGCATGAAATGTCATGAGCCCAAGTGAAACCAATTCACAGATGTTATCATTCTGTATCCTGCTGTTCAGATCTGTTCAGATCTAGTAACATGAAGTGAACATTTCTAAGAAATAGAAAACCGTACACATAATAGACCCATTGATTTAGATTTAGTTCACAATCGGACAAGGACAGTACTAACCTAAATGCTGGATTATAGCCAGGAGGATGAAATTTGTAGCATTGTGCAAATGTTGAATAGCATTGTGAGGTCAAAGGTCATGACATGCACACAAAGGTCATTGGACTGTTTAGCTTCATCAGTACATCAAAGTTTTACTTCATTTATCTCATGATTGGTCATTTTTGAATTGTAGCTACACACTAATACAGAGACAAATAATTCAAATAAATGCCATAATGACAATATTGTACATATTCAAAACAGATATATTGTCTGCACCAAGAGACGCATTCATTAACACACACCATGCACCAAGACTGATATACATGTATTATGAGTATGAATTTTCATGGACTCTGGGTTCATAGTTTAATACATCAAAATTTCTACTCAAAGTAAGACTAAAACAAATAACCATTGTAGTACACCCCTGATGATATTGACGAGACATTGACAAGACGTCGGTGAAATAATGATATTGACGAGATGTTGGTGAAATGATGATATTGAGGAGACGTTGGTGAAATGATGATATTGAGGAGACGTTGGTGAAATGGTGATATTGACGAGACGTTGGTGAAATGATGATATTGAGGAGACGTTGGTGAAATGGTGATATTGAGGAGACGTTGGTGAAATGATGATATTGACGAGACGTTGGTGAAATAATGATATTGACGAGACATCAATGAAATGATGATATTGACGAGATGTTGGTGAAATAATGATATTGACGATACGTTGGTGAAATAATGATATTGAAGAGATGTCGTTGAAATGTTGATATTGACGAGATGTTGATGAAATGATGATATTGACGAGACATCAATGAAATGATGATATTGACGAGACATCAATGAAATGATGATATTGACGAGACATCAATGAAATGATGATACTGAGATGTCGGCAAAAATTTGTGATTTGCTTCCAAAGAATATTTTGACTCTGTTAGTAGAAATTTACACTTGTAAAGAGATATATTCTCATTCATTTTATAAAGGCACTGTAGTCTGGATTTTTTGAAATTATACAAGTTGTAGGGAATTGGTCAATATATTGTACAAATTCAACAGTATCATAGTTACATGTATAATTAAGTCTGGGTATGTTTCATTTCATTCTAAGTCTGGGTATGTTCTATTTCATGCTAAGTCTGGGTATGTTCTATTTCATTCTAAGTCTGGGTATGTTTTATTTCATTCTAAGTCTGGGTTTGTTTCATTTCATTCTAAGTCTGGGTATGTTTCATTTCATTCCTGACATTTTATAATGGCCATAAACCATAGAAAATACCCAGTATGTGGTCAAACATAGCTCTCTGTGGACATGTACCAGCCACTACATTTATACATTGAAATGGAAACCTGTCAAATCTTACAAAAAAATACTGTGTTACCGTACTATAAATGTCATGTGGAGGATTTTTCTAGTTGCCTTGTTTTTATCTGATAGTTCCTGGAAACATGGATGTACACCATTTTGTCATTTCCAGAATTGCAATGCTGAATTACAAATGTACTTTCACTTCCTAGTATACATATATATATGCATGCATGTTGAATTGTAGTCAAGAATTTCCTCAATAGGATCAAATAAAATTAATTTAATATACATATCATTTTCAGAGAGAAAAGATTAATGGTGTTATACTTCCTTGCTATTGGTGAACAAGTAGATCTTATAATTACTAACATATGTCTCCATCAAGGAAAGGAATATGAGTGACCTAGTTAGTAAGTAAGTGAGTGAGTGAGTACGAGTGAGTAAGTCAAGTCAGAGACAAGCAACATTTTTTTTTGTCTTGTCTAGTTACATTGTTAATATTTTTTCATTATTGTGTAAATCACATTTTGCCTGTGATGAAGAGTAATAAATAAATAAATAATAAAAAACAAAAAAAAAAAAAAACTCCAGGTCAGGTCACTTTTATTTAACAGAGGAATAAAGAAATATTTTGAGGATTAATATAATTTTACCTACATGCAAACATAATTTATGCAAAATAGAAAAATGAAAATGTTTGAATTTTCTGGGCTCATTTTAGTCCTGTATAACATCTGAAGTCATAACATAAAACAAGCAGCAGGTATCAATCCCATAATTTTTGTTTGAATGCATATTTTTAGTTGGCTTGTGTGAGGTATTAGCCTACATGTACATGTACCTGTAGTCTTGAAGGACTAAACACTACTACTACTACTACTACTACCACTACTACTACTACTACTACTACTACTACTACTACTACTACTACTACTACTACTACTACACTATTTCAACTATCCTATCTGACCCTTTGATTAGTTGACTTTTCGGAGAAGCAAAAATTAAAAAAAAAAAAAATGTCAGTTAGGATAGCTGAAATACTAGTGTACATGTAGTAGTGTTAGTCCTTCAAGACTACAGATAGTACAATGTGGGCTACTAAGGTATAATACAGGCATATGGCAATAAATATTTGACTGAGTAGTTGGAAGCACAAGTGTATGATGTATGGAATTACATTGTAGGTGTCATAAAGAACCTATACATTGATACATGTAAACACGGTTAGGTAATAAAAAATGATAAAAATTGTCATATCTAGTCTGGTTACCTTGTTTCATCAACTATGCTGTCTAACTCATCATGTAATGTCAATATAAAATGTACTAGTAATACATTAGTTTATTTTAGAGTTACTCAGTAACTAACTGAGGGTTAGGGTCTTGGGGTCTAACTAGCATACATGTAGTGATGTCATCTCAGAGTCTAACTAGCATACATGTAGTGATGTCATCTCAGGGTCTAACTAGCATACACAGTGTTTTTGCTAAGGTTTGGGAACCCCGGTAACAGAAAGGGGGAAAGAGGTAAAACTGGTAGTGCTTCCCATGCAATGTATCATAGTTTAGGTGGGGAACCCTGGTAAAATGATGTGGGAACCCCGGTAGATTTTACCTACTTACCGCCCTTAAATAAAACACTGATACATGTAGTGATGTCATTTCATAGTCTAACTAGCATACATGTACTGATGTCATCTCATAGTCTAACTAGCATACATGTAGTGATGTCATTTCATAGTCTAACTAGCATACATGTAGTGATGTCATTTCATAGTCTAACTAGCATACATGTACTGATGTCATCTCATAGTCTAACTAGCATACATGTAGTGATGTCATTTCATAGTCTAACTAGCATACATGTAGTGATGTCATCTCAGGGTCTAACTAGCATACATGTAGTGATGTCATCTCATAGTCTAACTAGCATACATATAGTGATGTCATCTCAGGGTCTAATTAGCATACATGTAGTGATGTCATCTCAGGGTCTAACTAGCATACATGTAGTGATGTCATCTCAGGGTCTAACTAGCATACATGTACTGATGTCATCTCATAGTCTAACTAGCATACATGTACATGTACATAGCTTCAATGCTGTCTGTATTCGAACCTCAATGTATTACTCAAGTGATATACAATGTATGTGTGTACAGTGTGTGCATGCAGATGAAAAACAATATACAGTGTTACAAGAATCACAGGACATTGTCACTCAATGAATTATATGATATCAATGTAAGTGTTGACATCGTAAAACGTCGTTGTGAAGGAGATAAACTAAAAGGTTATTGGTAGTTAGGTTAATGGTCAGTGGTAGCAATAAACTGAGATTCTTGTACTATCCAGTCATTCACACACACAATAGATCTTACACCTAAATCACTCAGTAATTTATAGCACCACAGTACAATAGTAAAACCAGAGTATTGTTAACTCTTCTAGAAGGTCTCATTTTATGAGTCAGTTATGCACCATTTTATTTCACAGTCCTGTATGAAATGTACCTCCCCTTTGATGTAGGCACATGTCTTCTGTCATATTTCTTTGTGGTGTAGGCACATGACTTGTGTTGTTGCCTCCCCTGTGATGTAGTCACATGACCTCTGTTGTTTTCTCCCCTGTGATGTAGGCAGTCTTCTGTTGTCATGTTTCTTTGTGGTGTAGGCACATGACTTGTGTTGTTGCCTCCCCTGTGATGTAGGCAGTCTTCTGTTATTATGTTTCTTTGTGGTGTAGGCACATGACTTGTGTTGTTGCCTCCCATGTGGTGTAGGCACATGACTTGTGTTGTTGCCTCCCATGTGGTGTAGGCACATGACTTGTGTTGTTGCCTCCCATGTGGTGTAGGCACATGACTTGTGTTGTTGCCTCCCATGTGGTGTAGGCACATGACTTGTGTTGTTGCCTCCCATGTGGTGTAGGCACATGACTTGTGTTGTTGCCTCCCCTGTGATGTAGTCACATGACCTCTGTTGTTTTCTCCCCTGTGATGTAGGCAGTCTTCTGTTGTCATGTTTCTTTGTGGTGTAGGCACATGACTTGTGTTGTTGCCTCCCCTGTGATGTAGTCACATGACCTCTGTTGTTTTCTCCCCTGTGATGTAGGCAGTCTTCTGTTGTCATGTTTCTTTGTGGTGTGGGCACATGACTTGTGTTGTTGCCTCCCATGTGATGTAGTCACATGACTTGTGTTGTTGCCTCCCCTGTGATGTAGGCAGTCTTCTGTTGTTATGTTTCTTTGTGGTGTAGGCACATGACTTGTGTTGTTGCCTCCCATGTGATGTAGTCACATGACTTGTGTTGTTGCCTCCCCTGTGATGTAGGCACATGTCATTGGTGTGTAGACATGCTGTCTGTTCATCTGACCTCTGAACTTTGTTTAGTCATAGTTAAACCCAGTAATAAAATGTATTTCTCGTTGAATCACAGATTATAAAAAAAAATCATTATTCTGTTGAAGGGAAATGATTGAATCTGATGTATAGCCAGAATCTCAGTGTAAAGGTGTGAAAGAAACCATACCTGGTATATAGCCAGAATCTCAGTGTAAAGGTATGAATGAAACCATACCTGATGTATAGACACAATCTCAGTGTAAAGGTATGAATGAAACCATACCTGGTATATAGCCAGAATCTCAGTGTAAAGGTATGAATGAAACCATACCTGGTATATAGCCAGAATCTCAGTGTAAAGGTATGAATGAAACCATACCTGATGTATAGACACAATCTCAGTGTAAAGGTATGAATGAAACCCCACTGGTATATAGTCACAATCTCAGTGTAAAGTTATGAATGAAACCATACCTGATGTATAGACACAATCTCAGTGTAAAGGTATGAATGAAACCATACAGATTCATTGGGATTTTTCTTTTGTTCAGGACCAACTTTGTAGTCTTACAGACAACTTTTCCCACAACTGAGCCTTAAGTTTAACTCAGTGTCATTCTCATTTTGTGAGGTATTTTGATTTGAATATTTAGATTTTAGATTTATTTTAAACATTTATGATTTTTTCAATGATTATTCCGCCAATGGGAAATGTGGTGTATAATGTAATTATTCATCATGTCTTGGTTGACATCACCCACGTCTAGTAATACATGTAGATAGAATCTACAAAACCATCTGTCAGGTGTGATTCATGTAGAATGACATGTCACATGTATTCATTTCCTGTTCACAGAAGTCATCACATGTACAGATAACAGAGTATTTCCTGATCTCCAAGACATTGTGTCATAATATGTTATGTATACATGTATGTCATTATATCAGTGTCCAATTAATAATAGTGTACTGTGTGGTCCTTTTGCAGACAAGAACAATCTCTGCAATACCTTGAAGTACATGTACATGTACATCGTCATCTTGAACTATATGTACATTTTGTAGAAGGAATACAACTCTTCGGGTTGGTATTGCCGAGACCTTCCTGGTCTGTAAACAGAACACAATCAATGGAACTCGATGTAAACCTAGTCTTGTTAAGCTACATGTATGTTTGTTGTGATTATCTCACCATGGAGAGAGAGAGAGTGATCGTAAAAAATGACGACATGTATTGTAACTAATGTCAGTCCATACACTAAATGTATAGTACAGTGTTATGAAGGACAGATCATAATTGTGGCACCTGGCCAATGAACACTACTTGATATATAGGTAAATAGGACTGCTCTAGGATATGCTTTAATAGCTCAACACATTGAACCGCTAGGAATATACATGTTAATTTGGTATTGCAGAGACCTTCCTGGACTACAGTATTGAAGGCAACCTATGTCAGCCCATAGGACAGATCATCCCACCATCTTAAATTGTGGTGCCTGGCCAATAAACTTTAATATACATGAAGGTCCTGGTGAATTAAATACTCTAGAATGGTTTGATATTGTAAGTCAATACCTTGTTCATGTACTACAAGGAATACACAATATTGGTCTGAATTACTGAGATCAAAGACACTGCACTGAATAGATGGAAATACAGCTTGTAATGTACGTCAGCCCTATACACACTGTACATGTACATGTAATATTTTAGGACAGGTCACCACTCCATCCTAAATTGTGGCACCTGGCCAATAAACCGTGATATACATGAAGGTGAGTTGAACACTGGAAACGTGGGTCAGTGTTCACTAGTACAGTATTGTTGATACCTTCCTGGTCTGTAAACACAATTGATGGAACCCTATGTCAGCCCATACACACTGTACATGCATGTACATGTATGTAATGTCACTGAGGGTCACTACTCCATCCTACATCGTTGCAAAATGGCACCTGGCCAATAAACCTTGATATACAACATAAAGGTGAATTGCACATTGGTTTAATAGCCTCAGCTGTAGTGGTACACTAACCAACAGTACACAACATTGTACAATGAAACTCTCCAACACATAAAGGAGAATTGCACACTCTAGGCTGGTTTAATAGGTCAGCTGACAGTGACACTGACAGTGAGTTGTAGTATACACTAACCAACCTTGAGATTGGTTGTTATTAAACTTTATCTTCATGTAGATATCAGCCATCACAGTGAAATAAAAACTTAATTTGTTTATTCAATGACTCATTCTTTAATTCCTATACAATGTATTTACATGGTAAAGCTGTAGATATATCTATCTATTGGTGATTCTGTCACCATTATAGAACTATTTGAGATATAACAACCAAGTGTCAATTTGTCATGTGTGTACCCAGGTATTCATAATGACTAACCTAGCAATTATGTGTTTGTATATTGTGTAGTATATGGGTGGAGTTGATGTATGCTTTACTGGTCTGATCACCTTGTTGTACTATAAATAGATCAGTCACATGTTTGGCTGACAGAAGGGATCGTTTAGAAACCCACTACCAGTCAACCCCTTTTATTTTAATTTCAAAATTGTATTTGTACATTAAATGTAAGTTCCACCCAAAGAAAATAAATTCACACTTTGTGTGTATGTAGTAATTTATGGACAAAGAAAGGGTAGACAATTATCACCCCACCCCCATATTGTGTCATATCATAACATTTGGGTAAAATGTACTAACACACATATAGTCAGAGTTATACTTAACCTTAAAGGCCCATAATTCAATCCCAGGTTCTTGTATTAGTGGAACCATAATGGTTAGGTTATCAGTTTTCTTTTGTTCTGATCAACTCTGTGAGACAGCTCTTTTCACATCTAAATTTTAATCATATTTAAATCTTCAGATCAGCAAAGGAAAGTAATATTTCTGGTTATTGTTCACTCCATATCCGCGTAATGTCTCAGTTTTGCAAATGTTGTATTTAATAAATATTAATTTCATGGAAATAGAAAAAGAAAAATATTTGTGCCTAATATCTTGTTATCTTTAGTATTATTTAGTATCTCTATTGTTATCTGTACAACAATATGTCTATTGTTATCTGTACAACAATGGGGAAGGAAGTCATCACACATATTCTTTAATCTCTTTATGTGGCTGTAGGGTGTTTATTCCATTATTTACTACCAAGACGACTGACCATTAACTATGAAACAAACTGGAAGCAAAGTACATGTACATACATTGTACTAGAGTTGAAAGGGTGGTCAAAGACCTTTAGTACATTTGTACCTGGTACAGTTATCTATAGTATATAGTATTAGTAAGAAGGAAATCATCGCCAACCTCGTCTGTAATTTGTAAACAAGAAAGAAAGACATTAGACTCACAATCAATATATAGTCCCAGGTGCTAACAACATTTCAACCTAGAATTGCACCATATCATATACACTTTCCCACTCTGCATAAGACACTTCACAGTTATTATCCGTGGCACAGATCCATAGTGGCACAACATCCTTTATACTTCTTGAGTTCCCTTATAGTCCATTGCAGCCATTATAAGTGCATAGGATTAAAGCATTCACATTGCAATCTCTATCCTACCAGGTTCCAGTATAGTGCTGGGGTTATTCAGGTCATAGGTTAAGATCCTCTATATTGCAACCTCTATCCAACTACAATACCAGGTCCCAATTGTACAGATAGGTTGACATGGGGCATAATCAAATCTTACCCAAGGGTTCTATCCATTCATATCATATTCATTTGTAAGACTACTATTATCCATGGGATCATTGTTTTGTTCTGTACCAACTTTTTCTATAGCTCTACCAGACAATTGCATTCATACCAAGATTTTAATCCACAGCTGAAATACACACATACATGTTGGCCATCAATAAGTGGTCAAACAGTTTAAGAGTCTTAATGTTCGTAAAACCGCAGGCCCTGATAATATCACAGGCAAACTTCTTAAAGAATGCTGTACACAATTAGCGCCTATCTTTTCTAGACTCTTTCAATTGTCGATCGATACTCACACCGTCCCTCACTACTGGAAGAAAAGTTGTATCATCCCTATCCCGAAAATTCCAAGGCCAACAAAGAACAATGACTTCAGGCCAGTAGCACTGACTTCCATACCCATGAAATGCCTTGAACGGATTCTGCTGAAATATCTTGTTTCTCAGACATCGTTATACCAGGATCCACTGCAGTTTGCATATCGCCAACACAGGAGTACAGAGGATGCAGTTCTGTCCATTCTACATACAATAACCCAGCATCTGGATGCTAGTAATACTTCGGTTCGGGTACTATTCGTGGACTTTTCGAGTGCGTTCAACACCATCTCCCCCAACTTGCTAATCAGGAAGTTGAGGAATATGGCTGTAAACCAACAATTAATCCGGTGGGTGGCAGACTTTCTGACCAGGCGTATGCAGTTTGTTAAAGTGAACTCAACAAGCTCGGGTAGCCGAATGACGAACACTGGCTCACCACAAGGCTCCGTTATTTCTCCATCCCTATTTACCATATTTACATCCGATTGCAATCCAATAAATACAAACAGCAACGACAAGCTCTATAAATTTGCCGATGACAAAGCCCTGGTAGGACTTATTACAGCGAATCGAGACACAACTGATAGAGAAGAAGTGGATAGACTAGTGACCTGGTGTGACAATAATAACTTGATCCTAAATGTGAATAAAACAAAGGAAATGATTATAGATTTTCGGAGGAATACTTCAGAACCCACAATGCTTGAGATCAAGGGGGGGAACGTAGGAAGGGTTAATAGCTACAGATATCTTGGTATGTCTTTATCGAACACTCTTACCTGGGGTGAACATGCATGTGTACTAACCCGTAAATGCCAACAAAGAATGTATTTTCTACGCAAATTGCGTAGGTTTGGTGTATCTAGCAAAATTCTGCATATGTTCTATAAATCTACCATTGAGTCAATCATAGGATATTGTATTTCTTGCTGGGGTGGTAGTATCACTATGTCTAGTTTAAATCAAATAGATCGAGTTATTAATCAAGCAAGGAAAATTGTAGGAGTACCTGTGCCCAGTGTGAGTGAACTATTTGCTAAATCTAGTGAAAACAAAGCCGCACTCATCCTGGCTGATAAAACTCATCCACTGAACTGTAATTTCATTAAGACAAGGTCCGGCAGCAGATACCGCTCAATTCGATGTCGCACCGATAGATTCGGCAATACATTTGTGCCTTCCGCTATCAGGATGCTTAACCAAGCATGTACAAGATAGACATGTGGTGATCTAGTACAGTGTACGTAATGCCTTTAATGTTGTCTTTGTTGTGTGCATTTGCCACTTTTTGTACCTTACTTTGAATGTAATGTGTGTCGATATTTTTCTGCGAGTCTGTGTAACCAAGACAAATTTCCATTGAGTTGGACAATAAATTATTATTAATAGAACAAGACAACAATGTGAATGCCAGGTCACTTAATATTTGGAATAAATTCTCAAAAGAATAAATTGAATAATTACATTCTAAATATTACGTTATCTGGCATTAACCAAAGACAACATATAATGATATAGTATGCTAAAATACACATATACATTGTATCTATGTTGTGTGTTGGAAAGAACAAGATAGTATAAATGTAGTGGAACCTATCTTAGGTCAAAGGTCACCATGATGGTAGAGTTGGTCAGTCACTGCACTCCAAGGAGGTCAAATCAACAATTAACTTGACATGCCTAACAGATCAAACAAACAAAAATGTATACAGGTGTGGTGGTCACTGGTCAATCATTGCAAGTACAGTGTAATTGTTTGATCTGATTGAAGTGACCACAAAGTCAATATTATGTACATATATGTACTTTTCAAGATGTTATACTTCCTCTGCAAAACTATGAATCACTGTGTTTACCAGGTGTCTGTGACTCAAAATAAATGTTTCTTGGTGTAGGAAATATTTGACATTCATGCCAAGTATTACTAGTATTAGTAATCAGCATTATAAAAAGTTATCTAATAATAAGACAGATGTCCATGATGTGTGAATACCATGAATGACTTGTCTTGGTGTTATTATTTCAAAAAGCTCTCTACACCCAGAGACTTGTCTTGGTGTTACTATCTTAAGAAGCTCTCTACACCCAGAGACTTGTCTTGGTGTTATTATCTCAAGAAGCTCTCTACACCCAGAGACTTGTCTTGGTGTTATTATCTCAAGAAGCTCTCTACACCTTGAGCACACACCAAGATATGCCTCTGTTTTCATTTTCATTTCAACATCTTTCCATCCATACATGTACAAATTAATATATAATGTGCAAATGTATTGTTGACATTTGAAATGGTACTATTCTTTCAATTTTATATGAGATAGTCCTAAAACATTCACTGAAACACCTTCCTGGGTTACATTTACAGTAAAGGCATACATGTATGTTTCCTCTTCTTAATTTCATTAAAGAAAATGAAATATCTGTAAAAATCCCTAACCCTTACTTTCATTGATCTTTAAACAAATTGATTAGCATATGGTTGACAGTGCCATGTTTTAAACTAGTCATGTATACCAGCAGGTATTTATTCTTAGTGTTATGAAATTTACATCATAATTATAGCAAAATATTGAATTATTAATCATACTTATATAGTACAGGAAATTTACATATGCTGGTTATACAGGTGATAATGACTGATTATCGTACATGTATATCAAATAAAAACTAATAATAAGCCATTGGGTCTAAAGGTTTTATGTCAAAGTATTCGTAATAAAAATGTATATAGTCATAATTTGTATTTCTACTATTAGTACTAATTCTGATATGGTTATTAAGTTTTTATCAATCATTGACAACACAATCACCACACAAAATAAAAACTGTAAAATAAAAATGTATATAGTCATAATTTGTATTTCTACTATTAGTACTAATTCTGATATGGTAATTAAGTTTTTATTAATCATCGACAACACAATGACCACACAAAATAAAAACTGTAAAATAAAAAATATATATTAAATAAAATGTAGCTATATGTATTTTTCACCCATTCAACAGACTACATGTAATATTATAACATGATTTTAAAATTAAATCTACATGATGCAGTCTGACCAAAAACTAGTTATTTTAAATCTAGTCTGACAAGAAATTGTTTAGAGTTCATCAACTCAGACCACTGTAATTTTTAATCCCAGATTAATTTTGATAAGAACGAATGTGAAATAAATATTTATATTGTGAAAAGGTTTTTACCAAGTATTTTTACAACTACACATACAAAAATATTTTATATGTAAACTAGAAGCTGTAGTAAATATTTATACATAATTATTTGTAATTGTTGAATTGTGAATTTCTGTAATTCTTTCATTCATACATTTTGTATTTAATATTTGATACTTTTTAGAATCTATACCATGATAAATGTACAGAATCTATGCCGTGATAACCGTACACAGTATGACAATTAGAATCTATGCCGTGATAACTGTACAGAATATATGCCATGATAACTGTACAGAATCTATGCCGTGATAACCGTACAGAATATATGCCGTGATAACCGTACACAATCTATGCCATGATAACCGTACACATTTTAGAATCTATACCATGATAACCGTACACATGACAATTGAATCAAACCAGCATTTTGAACTGGAAAGTTAATTTAAGGAAATTCAAGCAAAAACAGGATATAAGATGATCTCTGACCCTTTGGTTTTGTGTAAAATATTGAACTGCCAATATGGTCCAAACTTCTAATGATCAGGGTGGTGTAGTACATGTACATGTTGTAGGATGACAATGAGGGACTTTCCATATGGACTACATGTATGGACAGAACAGGAAGTTGTCTTTATATGTTATAAAATGTCAAGGGTTGCTTTGTGATGGTAGCTGACGTTAGCTAGGCTTTTTATGCCTTTGTACTCAGATATACCAATGAATAATGTTGACAATTTACAATAAAAGCTTGTTTGTGAGTGAGAGAGGCCTAAAGTGTGAAGGACATGTATAATACATGTACAGCTGTTTTATCTAATATGGAGAAACTACAGGTACTTGTAGGAATGATGTACATGGGTAGAATGATATGGTATTTTAAATCAGCTGAGTAGTAAAATCAACCTGAGGTCCCCAGGTATTTTACTCGGGTTCATTACAACTGACAAGTTTATTGTTAAGGCCCATTTAAAGTTGATAACATGCCATAGTTTCTAAATGTCTGAATTTACCCTATCAGCCTAAAAAAGATGGCCATTGAGAATATAACATGACAAATATAGTACTAATTTGATTGGTGTATTTTGGAATTTTACCCAAATTACTGTCTGGAGATTTTTCAAGGCCAACTTAAACATTTGTTATCTGTGTTTATATCTCTGATTAAAATAAATCAAACAAACAGTATTACAAGAACATTTCATGACCTGAAATGACCTCTATACACAGTACAGCTAGATGGCACTTTGTTTATCCACAGCTTTTAAGGTCCTGGAAGGTTAGCACTAAAATACATATACTGATATCTTTAGTTGTCACAAAGTGACCGTGTCATACCTGCTGTGGTTAGCCAAAGCTTGTAAGACCCTGGAAGGTTAACACTGTCAGGTATACATAGTTGTGACGATGTAACCCTGTTGTACCCGCTGTGCTTAGCCAAAAAGTGTAAGAGCCTGGAAGGTTAACGCTGTCCCCATCGTACCCACTGTGTTTAGTCAAAGCTTGTAAGACCCTGGAAGGTTAACGCTGTCCCCATCGTACCCACTGTGTTTAGTCAAAGCTTGTAAGACCCTGGAAGGTTTACCACAGTTGGGATCCAGACTATAGTTACTAGTTACTTATACTTTGTGAAATGAAATGAAATGAAAGGCCATGTAGACAGCATACAATGATACATTCTCTGGTTTGCTGTTTTATACCATTTTGGTATAAATGAACAGATTTAGAATATTCTTTTCATTTAATCAAAGCATCGCAGAGAAAGTTTGGTGTCCTTGTTACCCTGTTTAGGTAGAATACTCATTGTAATATTTTACATTTAGCATGGCATTCATGTTGTTATGTTCTACTGTACAATGTACATGTAAAGAATACAACCAGCGTGCCCTCTAAGTCAATTTGATGTGCCACTGATGCACACAGTTTCTAGTGACGCACAGATATTTGGTGTTCCCCTATCACTTACTATGCGGTGACTCACAAGAAATGCCAGTCTTTCTTCATTTGGACTCACAATAACAAAATTTGACTATGATTAGAGGCACACTGCATAATGTTTGTGTGCTGATGTATGTGAAATGTCCTGTAGCTATCCTGGATTCCAGGCCACATATACAATAAGACAATGTCCTTGACAGAACTACATTTGTACTGTGTCATATGTACCCTGTGTAGTGTTTGTGCCAAAAGTACCCTGTGTAGTGTTTGTACAGAAAATACACACTTGTTAAGATAAGGAGGTATACACCAATAAATTGTGAGATAAAGTTGACAGTATGGGTCACATTGACTGGCAACTCTACTACAACATAAACAGGTTTCCATGACCTTACTAACTCTGTGGTCTATATCCACATAAATGTGGCTACTTTATTTGTTTATATAGGTGGAGAAATTACACCACATAAAACAAAAAATAATGTGGTTAATATGATTTAATGTACAGTAATATAAAGAATAATTTTATAGTTTTAATTTTAATTATGTACACTTCAAGAGAAAAAAGGGAAAAAAACATTTTAGAACACTGTTAATATTTTATTAATGTGTCTTGTGGCAGCGTGTGGACGCAATCTAAAAGAATATATACTTTTGATAGGTACATATGCTAGGTACATTCTCATTGGTCAAAAGAAAACTATGGTCAGATTTCCAACATATATTAGCCAGTCACAAGGTGTGTTTCATTCCAAATGCAAATGCCAGGCCCCAGGGTTGAAATGACTAGTTTGAGCAGTTCTCAATCTCACTTTTAATAAAACAAATTTATGCATATTGTTATTTTGTTAATAATTTGTACATCATGTGAATAATGGAATTATTTTTTTCTTTTTCTGTTTTCAGACAAAGATTATTAGAAAACTCAATAGCAGAACTTACAGATGAAGAGGTAATGTAGCTAATATTTTATGGATTGTCTGTCTTTTCACATTTGATAGCATACACATAAATAATGATAATGTATAGTGTTAGCTTGACACAATCTAATTTGTCTTTGACAGTTGGTAGTACTAATTATGTTATAAGAGGGTATGTGTAAGTGTACATTTGTAGATCTTTCCTTTGTTGCTACCCCTGGCCCTCCCAACTCCCAATATATAGTTTAGCTTGACACAATCTAGTTTGTCTTTGACAGTTGGTAGTACTAATTATGTTATAAGAGGGTATGTGTAAGTGTACATTTGTAGATCTTTACTTTGTTGCTACCCCTGGCCCTCCCAACTCCCAATATATAGTTTAGCTTGACACAATCTAGTTTGTCTTTGACAGTTGGTAGTACTAATTATGTTATAAGAGGGTATGTGTAAGTGTACATTTGTAGATCTTTACTTTGTTGCTACCCCTGGCCTTCCCAACTCCCAATGTATACTTTAGCTTGACACAATCTAGTTTGTCTTTGACAGTTGGTAGTACTAATTATGTTATAAGAGGGTATGTGTAAGTGTACATTTGTAGATCTTTCCTTTGTTGCTATCCCTGGCCCACCCAACTCATTACACCAAACATACTCTACCAAATCAAGGTAGTGCCTCCAACTTAACATTAGACAACGGTAAATGTAGAATATTGGACCTACCTGAAGACAGGGTTACAAATTAGGTTTATGGAGGGGGGAGGGGGGGGGGGGGAGGGAATGTATATATATCTCAGACTTAGCCCAACTTTCAATACTTACATGTAGCTGATATCATAACTAGGCAAAGCCCATTAGCTCGCACAGGGTAGATTCATTTGTGACCGGCTGCCTCACAGTGATATTGTAGATAGCGCCCTCCACATGGAGAATGCACATAGTACATGTACAAATGTATATAGAATGCGCATGTGTAGTCATTGCACCACAATGCATCCTTTGGTAAACCACCAAAAAACATTGCATAGTACATACATGTAGGATGTACATGAGTACTTACTGGTCATTGAGCCGCAACACGGCTGCTTCGCGAGCTATTAGGCTATTACATATATATATAATATATTGTGACCTTTGAATTTCATTCTTAGGTCAAGGTGGTAGATTTTTAAAATGATATGAAAATATAGATATATTAATTTTGATTCTCAAAATCTCAGAAATGAGAGAGAGGAGTTTGCAATATACACAAACAGTCAGGTCAAGGTGATAGAAGTATGTATATATCACAGATGGACTCTAAAATGATATGCAAATATAACCATACTTACTTGGATTCTTTACAATTTTAGAAACGAGAAAGAAGAACTCAGCATGCACAAAAGGAAACAGAGTTCCTTAGGTTGAAGAGGTCACGACTAGGAGTAGATGATTTTGAATCATTGAAGGTGATTGGTCGAGGTGCTTTTGGTGAAGTAAGACTAGTTCAGAAGAAAGATACTGGTCACATATATGCCATGAAAATACTCAGGAAAGCTGATATGCATGAAAGAGAACAGGTAATGTAGAATTTTATCTATTGTTACTTTATTGAAAGAGAACAGGTAATGTAGAATTTTATCTATTGTTACTTCGTTGATAATGCATTGGTGTCTCCTCAGCAATGTACTTGTCAGTTTTCCCTCAAATCATAAAAAAATTTAATTATTTGTTTTGGGGCAAAATGATAATAAATGGTGTTTCTTGTCAGTCACCTCACATTAAGGAGTGTATGAACACAAATGTTGGTGTGTGTGACAAGAAATTGTGTGTGTCCATGTACATGTATGTCAAACTAGTTTAGAATAGAATATGTCTTCTACATCTACATTTATCATAAATTGTGTGTGTTCGTGGTACTGGTATGCCAGATTGGGTTTAATAGAGAATTTACTTGAAGGCACTGTTCCTCTCCATTGGATTTGTATACAATTAGTTTGAAAGTTGTAGCAGTACAAGTATACCCCTACAATATTGACATGTTTTTTTTTGTATCAGTACAAACTAAAATTTTGACATGGTTTTTTTTTGTGTCAGTACAATCAAAAGTACAAGAATGAACTTGAAGACTATGAATATTCATCTAAGTATCAAGTTGTTATTAAAATATTGTGTTCCAATATTTTGTCTTATAGGTTGCCCATGTAAGAGCAGAGAGAGATATTTTAGTTGAAGCAGACAATCCTTGGGTTGTGAAAATGTATTATTCATTTCAAGATCCACAGAATCTCTATCTAATTATGGAATTCCTGCCAGGAGGTATGTATCAGACATGGCGATAGTACATGGTCAAGTAGTATAGCGCCCTCTAGTGGCCAGCATATCTCATTATGGTGTACATCTGTCCCCTGCATACATTTATGAATTTCCTTTGTATCATTACCATATGGTTATGTTGATAATAGTAAAGGCTATATTGACCTCCTCACACAGTGCATGTAAATGTATGATACTTTTTGATGGGTGAATAATTATGTATTTTGCACAAGAAATACAATCATACAGCACACACATACATGTACACCCCCCCCCCCCACACACACACACACACATTCACACACACTCACCCTTCTCCTACTTACACATTCACACACCCTTCCCCTATAAATTCACACACACATTCATTTACACACACATACACACCCACCCACACACCCACACACACACATTCACACACACAACCTTCCCCTACACATTCACACACACACAATTCATTTATTCATTCACACACATTCACACACCCTTCCCCCACACACATTCACACACCCTTCCCCTATACATTCACACACACATTCATTCACACACACACACACACACACACACACACATACACACACACACACACACACACACACACACACACACACACGCACAGTCACACATTACAGCATCATCACTTAACTTACCTAGTTTAGTTCCTTTGATATATGTAAAATGACAGTGCTTGTCCATGTTATTGTCTGTTCAGTGTATTCACACACATCTATTTATGGTTAACATTCTGTGGTACTAGGTTCAAGCTACCACTACTTACATAAACTATATACTGTATTGTTACAGGTGATATTATGATGACATTACTTACATAATACTTCATACATTGTGTTGTTGCAGGTGATATGATGACACTACTCATGAAAAAAGACACTTTATCAGAAGAAGCCACTCAGTTTTACATAGCTGAAACAGTACTAGCCATTACATCAATTCATAAATTAGGATTTATACATCGAGATATCAAACCAGATAATTTACTTCTAGACAGCAAAGTAAGTAATCATGTATACAATTTATTTCATACCATCATAGTTGCATCATGATGGTTGAATGGTTACAGTTGCTGGTTTAGAATCTGCAAGTTGTAGGTTTGTGAGTCACTTCTGGCATTTGTTTCTGAATGGCTAAAATCCATTAGTAAGATTTGAACCATGATTGTGCCCCATCAACCCATCTGTATAATAACAGATTTCTCGGTTTGAATCGTTGCTATGCAACAAAGCATCCTCTGTCAACAAAAAGTTTCAAAGTGTTGGGTCAATTTTTATCAAACTACTTACAGGACTGGTATACCTTATCTTCTTATTGAAATGAATGTACCAAACCTTTCCATGTTTTTTATGAAAGTCAGTTGCCCGAAATGTTTCCCTTTTAACATAGATATCCCTTTGCTGTTGAATGTTTCCCTTTAAAATTAGATGGTATCCCCTTGCTATTGAATGAGTTAGTGTCACTAACTTTATGATATCAACATTTCATAATTATATTAATAAGTTGTTGTTGTTTACTTCACCAGGGTCATATCAAATTATCAGATTTTGGATTATGTACAGGGTTGAAGAAAGCACACAGGACAGAGTTTTACAGAGATCTTTCTCAGGCTCATCCTAGTGACTTTGGTAAGTTCATCTCTAGTGACTTTGGTAAGTTTATCTCTAGTGACTTTGGTAAGTTCATCTCTAGTGACTTTGGTAAGTTCATCTCTAGTGACGTTGGTAAGTTTATCTCTAGTGACTTTGGTAAGTTCATCTCTAGTGACTTTGGTAAGTTTATCTCTAGTGACTTTGGTAAGTTCATCTCTAGTGACTTTGGTAAGTTTATCTCTAGTGACTTTGGTAAGTTCATCTCTAGTGACTTTGGTAAGTTCATCTCTAGTGACTTTGGTAAGTTTATCTCTAGTGACTTTGGTAAGTTTATCTCTAGTGACTTTGGTAAGTTTATCTCTAGTGACTTTGGTAAGTTCATCTCTAGTGACTTTGGTAAGTTCATCTCTAGTGACTTTGGTAAGTTCATCTCTAGTGACTTTGGTAAGTTCGTCGCTAGTGACTTTGGTAAGTTCGTCTCTAGTGACTTTGGTAAGTTCATCTCTAGTGACTTTGGTAAGTTCATCTCTAGTGACTTTGGTAAGTTCATCTCTAGTGACTTTGGTAAGTTCATCTCTAGTGACTTTGGTAAGTTCATCTCTAGTGACTTTGGTAAGTTCATCTCTAGTGACGTTGGTAAGTTCATCTCTAGTGACGTTGGTAAGTTCATCTCTAGTGACGTTGGTAAGTTCATCTCTAGTGACGTTGGTAAGTTCATCTCTAGTGACGTTGGTAAGTTCATCTCTAGTGACGTTGGTAAGTTCATCTCTAGTGACGTTGGTAAGTTCATCTCTAGTGACGTTGGTAAGTTGATCTCTAGTGACTTTGGTAAGTTGATCTCTAGTGACTTTGGTAAGTTCATCTCTAGTGACTTTGGTAAGTTCATCTCTAGTGACTTTGGTAAGTTCATCTCTAGTGACTTTGGTAAGTTCATCTCTAGTGACTTTGGTAAGTTCATCTCTAGTGACTTTGGTAAGTTCATCTCTAGTGACTTTGGTAAGTTTATCTCTAGTGACTTTGGTAAGTTCATCTCTAGTGACTTTGGTAAGTTCATCTCTAGTGACTTTGGTAAGTTTATCTCTAGTGACTTTGGTAAGTTCATCTCTAGTGACTTTGGTAAGTTCATCTCTAGTGACTTTGGTAAGTTTATCTCTAGTGACTTTGGTAAGTTCATCTCTAGTGACTTTGGTAAGTTTATCTCTAGTGACTTTGGTAAGTTCATCTCTAGTGACGTTGGTAAGTTCATCTCTAGTGACGTTGGCAAGTTCATCTCTAGTGACGTTGGCAAGTTTATCTCTAGTGACGTTGGTAAGTTCATCTCTAGTGACTTTGGTAAGTTCATCTCTAGTGACTTTGGTAAGTTTATCTCTAGTGACGTTGGTAAGTTCATCTCTAGTGACGTTGGTAAGTTCATCTCTAGTGACTTTGGTAAGTTCATCTCTAGTGACTTTGGTAAGTTCATCTCTAGTGACGTTGGTAAGTTCATCTCTAGTGACTTTGGTAAGTTCATCTCTAGTGACTTTGGTAAGTTCATCTCTAGTGACTTTGGTAAGTTCATCTCTAGTGACTTTGGTAAGTTTATCTCTAGTGACTTTGGTAAGTTCATCTCTAGTGACCAGAAGTAGTGACAAACTCTTGATGCCTACCCAACTCAAGCATAATTCATGAGTTCATGAAAAATTGGGAGAAAAAAATGATGATTTGGAATGATTTGCCTCATATTTCGAACATCATAGAACCGGTAATGTAGACACAGGGTAGAATGACCAGGGTATATAACCCATATTTTCTGTTCAAAGACAGTATCTTGGTTTGTGTATGATACATGTATAATTGTTGTAAAGGTATATATATGACAAGAGAGACTTTGAGGTAAATTTTGTAATTTGTTGTGTCTTGTCATTACAGCAAGTAAACCCATGGACTCAAAAAGAATGGCTGAAAGTTGGAAGAAGAACAGGAGGGCATTGGTAAGTCTTGTGGAGTTTGGTCTGTATGATAAGATGATATGTTATGCCGCTCTATCAGTCAGCACTCGCTAGTTTGTAACACATGACACCTTGTTCTGTACTATCTCAGTCAGTAGCCATGAAAGATCTAAAACTGTTACAGTTGAGGTGGAATGACATGACCTGTCAGACAACAATCAAAATTAAGATATTATCTTAACAACTGTAATCACAGCACTGTCGGTAATGGGGTGGGGGTAAGGGATCTGACTCAGTAACATTTATAACTGACTCAGTAACAAATATAAGTAACTTTGTATGTAAATTATTTTGGAAAACACACTGAAATAGTAACTGAGTATGTAAATTATTTTGGAAAACAGACCGAAATAGTGACTTAGTATGTAAATTATTGTGGAAAGCACACTGAAATAGTAACTGAGTATGTAAATGATTTTGGAAAACAGACCGAAATAATAACTGAGTATGTAAATTATTTTGGAAAACACACCGAAATAGTAACTGAGTATGTAAATGATTTTGGAAAACAGACCGAAATAGTAACTGAGTATGTAAATGATTTTGGAAAACACACTGAAATAGTAATTTAGTATTTAAATTATTTTGGAAAACACACCGAAATAGTAACTGAGTATGTAAAGTATTTTGGAAAACAGACCGAAATAGTAACTGAGTATGTAAATGATTTTGGAAAACACACTGAAATAGTAATTTAGTATGTAAATTATTTTGGAAAACACACTGAAATAGTAACTGAGTATGTAAATTATTTCATTTGACCAGGCCTATTCTACAGTAGGAACACCAGACTACATTGCACCTGAAGTGTTTTTACAGACTGGCTATACAACGACATGTGATTGGTGGTCTCTAGGTGTCATCATGTATGAAATGTTGATAGGATATCCACCATTTTGTTCAGAGAGTCCTCAGGAAACCTACAGGAAGGTAATGAACTGGAAAGAAACTTTGGTCTACCCACCTGAAGTTCCCATAGCAACGAAGGCCAGAGATCTCATTAGAAGGTATGGTGGTATAGAAAGAGAATTATGAATTTTTTAAAAGTACCTCGATCAATGTTTGCCCAGATATGCGTTTTGCAGACCAAGATTGTATGGTGGAAGGGCTTGTAAGCCATACTGCCAAGGTTTGCAATACTCATATCCAGGCAGTAAGGTTTTATTACATATCCTATGTAGTGGCATAGAAACATCATTTGCATCACGTAACCACACAAACTGACAGTGAAATATTATTTTATTTCCACAAACATAAAAATAATGAAGAATTTAACCCCCAAATCAGTGAGTGAACAGATATTGATGAGCAAGCCACTTGCCATATTTGGGCAAAGTGTGCTGGAGGGCAGTATGGAAAATTATTGCTGGAGTTTGATGTTCACGCTCTCCATTGAATTACATTGGAAATGATACAGGGTATATGATAACACACAAAATGTAGTATTTGTCTTCAAATGAAAATTCATCTCTGTTTGGTAACATTGTATCATTATTTGGTAACATTGTATCATTGTTTGGTAACTGTATCATTATTTTGTAACATTGTATCATTATTTGGTATCATTGTTTGGTAACATTGTATCATTGTTTGGTAACATTGTGTCATTGTTTGATAACATTGTATCATTGTTTGGTAACATTGTGTCATTATTTGGTAACATTGTATCATTGTTTGATATCATTGTATCATTATTTGGTAACATTGTATCATTATTTGGTAACATTGTATCATTGTTTGGTAACATTGTATCAAATTACATTCTTGTTTCTGGTTTGAAACCTAAGTGTACTTTCAAAGAGTAATCAGGTAATGTTATTTGTGTTGTTGATTACAGATATTGCTGTGATTCTGATCATCGTATTGGTGCTAACGGAGTGGAAGAGATCAAATCTCATCCATTCTTTGAAGGAATAGACTGGGAGCATATTAGGGAACGTCCTGCTGCAATACACATTGAAGTCAAGAGTTTTGATGATACTTCAAATTTTGATGATTTCCCAGACGTTGAACTCAAACCATGTAAGTAGTCATAATAGTAATATCTGATGATTTCCCAGATGTTGAACTCAAACCATGTAAGTAGTCATAATAGTAATATCTGATGATTTCCCAGACGTTGAACTCAAACCATGTAAGTAGTCATAATAGTAATATCTGATGATTTCCCAGATGTTGAACTCAAACCATGTAAGTAGTCATAATAGTAATATCTGCAATTGTTGTATCATACTGATTTCCCAGACGTTGAACTCAAACCATGTAAGTAGTCATAAATAGTAATATCTGCAATTGTTGTATCATACTGCTTTCCCAGATGTTGAACTCACACTACATATAGTAGTGTGAGACTAGACACATCTAATTTTGATAATTTCATGGACTCAGAACTCAAACCATGGAAGCAATGTTAGGTATAGCTTTGACAATATTGCATCATTGAACTCACGCCATGTGTAAACAACGTATAACTTTGACAATATCACATCATTGAACTCACATCATGTATAAACAACAATGAACCTATCAGTTTAAAGCAGCAAGTGTTGACAACAATCGTAATCGTTTTTCTTACAGTGTCACCAGCACCCAAAGAAGGGGAAGAACATAAATACAAAGACTGGGTGTTTATAAACTATACATTCAAGAGATTTGAGGGACTGACACAGAGGGGAGTATCTAGACAGCCAATTCCAGCATCAGCTATGAAACGAAGTTGACTGTTATCAAGGAAGAAGTAGTCTCCTTGTCTCTTGCCTTTCCATCCTACCATCCCTATCTAGTTTGTACTATGGTAGAGTCCACTGTATCTCTACCATTGTGAGAGAGTTCATTCTAATATGAGAGGGGTAGTAATGGGTTGAAAGGTTAGACACAAGACTTTGATGAGGATTTGAAGTACAGAATCTCATAGAATATTAAATTTACTATAATAATTGTTGTGCTACAGTATCTGGAATTCTGGTCTCTTTGACCTCAGTTTTGACATCTGAGTTACCTGTGACCCAGGTTTGAACTAAGTCACCAACGACCTTAGTTTTGAACTGAGTCACCAACGACCTTAGTTTTGAACTGAGTCACCAACGACCTTAGTTTTGAACTGGGCCACTTCTGATTTCAGTGTAAGCTGTAAGTCGGCTTTGACCTCAGTGTTAGCTGTGAGTCACCTTTGATCTCGGTGTTAAATGAGTCACCTTTGACCTCAGTGTAAACTGTGAGTCGTCTATGACCTCAGTTTGAAATCAGAGTCACCTCTGACCTCAGTTCCAAACTGTGTGTCACTTCTGACCTTTGTTCTGAACTGAGTGACCTGTGAACTCTGGGTCACCTCTGACCTCAATCATCAATGCAAATGAGTAGATTTGTTGATTAGTGTACACCTTATATTCATCTTGTAGTTGCAATAACAGATGTTTACTTTTTACAAATAATTTGGTATGAGATTTATCTCAACTTTTACAGGTTTTATCATGTTACATTAAGATCATTGATAGCATGTATGGATCACTGATTTATGGTTTCCAATCATGGTAATGTTTGGTGGTATGACTTTGCTTATCAACTTCAGTTTTAGGCCCTATTTACATGATGCTGTTTTCAAATGAAAATGCAAATATTTAGTTGTATTTGCACGTACTGTTTACACGGAGGTGACAAGAACACACATGAAAATACTGCACAAATTGATTGTTTTCAAAATGGTCCATTTTCATTCCAAATGGAGTCTGTGTAAAAATGTTTGTCAGTCTATCGTGTAAACACATGAAAATACATTAAAATGAAAACAATTTTAGCAATTTGATTTGAAAACATTGCCATGTAAACAGCTTTAGGTGAACTGGCTTGTATTGTCGTGATTCTTTGAAATTCAGCAATATCCTATGTTTCCAAAGTAGCAACAACAAAATTGTGTGTTCTGTACAAAGTACAAATAACATTTGCCAACTTAGTCTAAAATATTGACATCAGGGATGGGGTGGGGGTTGCATGTTACTTGTGGTGTGTGTTCAGTGTGTTTTGGGTGTAAAGTGTTGTCCTATGTACGTGTCAACAACACAACAGTTTTCAACAAATACTGTAGATGTAGTGTTAGGATGTTGTGTCTCGTCAATTATCCAAATCAACTCTGAAAATGAGGGGGGGGGGGGGGGGGGGGTAGTTTGTAAGGTTGCAGGACATGTCATGCCAGGCTTTCAGCTATGTGAAATGACACCTGATAATGTGCCATGATACGTAGTGTCATACAGACTGAAGGGATAGATAATACTGTATTATTTCATATCAACATAAGATGGTCCACTTAATTTCAAATTGATACCAGTTTTCAAAACAGTAATGAAAGTTCTAGAGGTGTATGCTATTTGGTATAAAATTTGCACCGATTCCAGAAATGTAAGTTTGTTGTAAGTAGTGTGAGAGTGAGCCAAAGTTTTACTAGTCCAGTTAACCTGTACTATCGCTGTAGCCAGTACTGACTTGCCTAGGTAAATAACCACAATGACATCACTTAATTAGGTCAAATGACAAGCAAAAAGATAAATCTAACAATATATAATAATTATCTGCCCTGGTTTTGTGTTGTAGTGGGTTTTTACAGCCCTCGGAGTAAGTTTTAGCATCCTGTGACCCCAGTCCTTAAATTCATATTTATTCAATTTGGGACAGTTCATTCTGATAATAGGGGGTACGTTTTCTTTGACAGCATCTAAAGTGAGACAGTCTTATAAAGCCTTGTTTAATCAAATTTGAGTCAGTTCATTCTGATTTATAGGGGTAAATTTTATGTATTGGGATGAGAGGGACAGGTAGAGACCCATAGTTTTGACTTCAGATTGGCAAAAAATGCCATTTGTAAGATTTTGTTTCAACAATACTTAGCCATATTGTCATCAGCTATATAAATTTGCATGACTTTTGTTGTTATGGAGGTTTTTTTTTTCGTTATTCATAAGTGAGAGATAATGTATTTCTATTCAATTTCACCTTACTTGTAAAGAAGAAAAATTACAAAAAACGTTAACTGTCATCCCTATTATATTTGGTATCGTCCATCAACTTGATAATTTGCTGGATTGGTTGGATTAACTCATTAGTGGGAAGGGGGCAATATCAATTATCACATTGTGTGCTTGTGTTGCCAAAATTACATATCTATGTGTGTTAACTGTACATTATTTGCAACTTTCTATGTATAGCACCACCTAGTGATGGTGTTGAAGTGATGTCATAGGTGAAAGGTCAACTTGTTGAAATATTCATTATATTAGTTGCTAAGCTAGTCGACATCACTGAACCACTAGAGGGGGCTCTTTATATCTAGGGATGGTTTTGCAGTGATGTCATAGATGAAAGGTCAACTTGTTTGAATATTCATTATATCTGTTGCTTAGAGACAATTTTGCTACACTAGTCGACATCATTGAACCACTAGAGGGGGGCTCTTTATATCTAGGTATGGTTTTGCTGTGATGTCATAGGTGGAAAGTCAACTTGTTTGAATATTCATATGTTGATGTTGGTTGGTACAAAGTCTATATCACTCAACCACTAGAGGGGGCTATTTATAGAAAGGGTCAATTTCTTAACTTAAAGAAGAGAGACAGAGCCAAAGATCTGTTTTTAAAAAATCAAAGTTTAATTTATTAGGTACCTTTTTATCTCAGTTGTAAAAAAAAGCCTTATGTGTGTGTGTAAAAATTACTTGATTTAAAAAACATTGGCACAGAATATTAAAGTTTAGGCAGTGGATGGTAGCAAAGGTTCATAGTTACAGATGGATTGACATTATTTGAAATAGAAATAGTTAAGTCAATTGGCATATAAGTTGAAGACTTCATACATTCTTAAAATACCTTGTTAGTTTACACAGGACATGACATGGCAGACAGGATGTGTGAGGGTGCTTTATAATGAGATCTGTGTTAGTTTGTATAGGTGCATGGTGCCATAGACCGACCAGTGTGGGAACACAGTAAAGAGATCTTTGTTTCATTTCAGTTCAGTTTCATTTATTGCCATCCTTGTCTAAATTCTGTAGTTACATTGCTTGTATAATAAGGCCACTTAAGTTTGTTATTTTAGGTCTGAAAGATACCGTGTTTATAACTATCAGGACACCATCACAACTTTGTTGTATAATAAGGCCACTTAAGTTTGTTATTTTAGGTCTGAAAGATACCGTGTTTATAACTATCAGGACACCATCACAACTTTGTTGTATAATAAGGCCACTTAAGTTTGTTATTTTAGGTCTGAAAGATACCGTGTTTATAACTATCAGGACACCATCACAACTTTGTTGTATAATAAGGCCACTTAAGTTTGTTATTCCTGGTCTGAAAGATACCGTGCTTATAATTATCAGGATACCATCACAACTTTGTTGTACTGGTTAATGGAATCTCTATTACAAGACTCTGTTCTAATGTAATATTGTAAGCCTAGAATATGTGATTTTATATCTCGTTGCAGATATCACGAGATATTCAAATATGCCACGCAATAGTGGTTATCAAACGTGATCGTGGTCAAACTTTTGCCGTGGCCATGTGCGATGATGTTGAGAACAATAGTGTTGCTAAGCTTTGACACTTTCAGTTTGACCACCCTCATGTGGTTGCTATGGATACAGTGGCTCAAGCAGGATCTCATTAGATCTGCCGCAAGACGAAAAACAGCTTATTGAATAATTTGACACAGTTTCACTTCATTGAGAATGAAAAACACAAAAATACTTATATGTACATGTACATGCATATAGTAAATTGTTTTTCTCTACATCAACACAATGATAATTGTACAAAGGGTAGTCTTTGAAAACTAGTTCAACTCCAACATTTTCATGCAGCAAAAAAACTAGGTTTAAAATAGTCATCATAATGAAGTAGTAACTTCACATGAAATATTTGGAGATTAATTTTATTTTGTGTTGACAGCTAGACATAGAGTCTTTCAGATGTAGAGATGGTGTTAGTTATTTTTATCACTTCCTTGCAGTCTTAAGAGTTACAGACAAGTATGGGATTGATTTAAACCTACACTCTCTATCAAATGTTTGAGTTCAAGTTTATTTTTGCCATAAGAAAAGTATTCCCACACATACTAATGGACTAAGATGGAATTTCTGACAGTCATTGATGGAGAATATTGTTTTACACTTGCCTGTGGCTCGTATAAGACAATAATTCTCCATCTCGTGTGAGATATTCGATCTCAGCCCATTAGGGTGTTGGCTTCTATTATCCACAGTGCAAATAATAGACAGTTACAAATATGTGTGTAGCACTTGTATATCTTATGTACTACTATGGAAATCTAGCTATAGGCAAACTGAGATAGACTTGAACTAAAACTTTGTGATATACTACTATGGAAATCAAGCTATAGGCAAATTGAGATAGACACAAACTAAAACTAGCATGTTTATATAAGCTTTCAATGAACACTAATGTTATTTCACTCACAGTGGGGTGATGTCAGTAGTAGCCAGATGACCTCAAGTGGCTGCACATGCAACCTCATTTAATGTTTACACTATCTTGATTACGGGATGATGATTTTTGCATAATCTAGTGACTGCTATCACCAACTTGTGTGATTTTTGCATAATCTAGTGACTGCTATCACCAACTTGTGTAATCTACCACAATCGACAAACAATAGTTTTAATTGGTATCTCTGTAGTTTACTGATAGCTTGGTTGCCGTAGTAGTAAAATATGTCATACAACACTTCTACAACTTCAAAGTCTCGTGTAGTGTACTACCCCCCGGTAGTGTGTCTTTTTGTCTAAAAAAAATCATGAAAATAAGTTTAAAAATCAAATTTTACAGCACTTAGAAAAATATTGCTCAATGTAATCAAGATTTTCAAAATTATGTGAAATTTTTCAGTTCTGTGTTTGTAAACAAATGGTTGTTAGAATCTAAGTTTTGTATTTAGCAGGCAAGTTATTCTGTACTGTTATTAGTGTTAGTGGAAGTGCACAAATTCTTGTTTCTTTTCAAACTCTTTAGAACTGTTAATTTAAAATTGTGCTGTGTTAATTTATCTGATCATGTCTGATAATTGTAATCCACAATGTTCCATTTCCACACAAGAGGGTATGTTACCTTACCTTTAAGAAAATGGAACAATCTCATTTACATAGACCATACCATTAGAGTATATAGGGGTGGGAGGATAATCTCATGTAGAAGTCATTGTTTAGTTGTTAAAGTGACAAATGAATCTCGCATGCTGCCATTGTTTTTGTTTTTTTTTCAGTTGTCTGTAATAAAGTGTATATAGCTTCAGATTTGACTTGTTTGTCTGGGTTCTTTTGACATGGAAAATAACATTGCTTTAAACATACAACTGACGGTGCCTGGGACCCTATTTTGCATATGACTGACTGCATGTTTGGAGGTGGAGAACTTGTGATGACTCACTGGCAAGTAATCACCAAAAATATAAACATTCCCTATATCTGGGTTTTTCACATGCCGCATATTTGAATAATCCTGAATGACACACTATCTAAGCAGCTGTTTGCAGGGGAATTAGTCTCATTTGGAAAGTGTTTTTTTCATTCTATGAAACAAACAGACTGATTTTCGACTAATTTGTGTATCAAGTTACCATCCTACGACATTCACAAACAATTTGTACATGACACATGACCTGTGTGTTGCTCTGTACAGCAGTTTGAATTTCCCGCATTTGCATAGATTAGCCATAATCCTCTTTATATAGGGCAGTTCTGTGGATATGGATGGAGAATTCTTGGTATATACAATAACAAACTTTTTACAATTTATTGAGTTACAAGCAAGGACTTCGTATATGTTAGATCAGAAAATATAGTAAAGCTGTTTTATAAATTAAAAAATACAAAATAAATACCCCAATTCAAATCCATATTTCCACTTTAATAGATATTATTATTAATATTATTAAAACTAAGTATCATCAGTGAACCTTGTGCGTTGACTTGTAGAAATTGAGCAATTCTGTCAGCAACTTTTACCAAAAATAGTTATATATTGAGCTTCTTGTTCAAGAGGAAATCATATTTAAATTTAAAAAAGGCATATAATTTTACTGCTGTGATGAGGGAAGTATATTAAAGGGCCATAAATATCAATTTGATATCACTTCCTTAATTCCTCAGTACTTACTGTGTCAAATTACTGACTCTGGCAATCAAAGGTCTCAGTTGACTAAGATAGACACAAAATAATACTATCGTAGCGACATGTTGGTATGTGCTATTAAATGGATGTTGGTTTTATATATAATCACACGCATAGTAGGGAGGCATTTCTGATGACTTCCATGATCTTACAGTGTGCAGTTCATAGATTTCCAATATTTACACTATCTTGATCACAGGGTGATTAGGCGGAAAAAAAAAAAATTGTGTGGTTTCTTCTAAAGAAAGTAACACTAGTTAAGTACACGTATACTTTTAGTCCTTCGTTTTAGTACTGGGGTGAATATCGCCCTCTAGTGGTGAAATAAGAAAAAATTGGATATATGAGATGGTTAAGTATACTAGTAGAATACTGTGAGTACCTCTTTAATATGCAACAGAAATAACGACCAAAAATGTATAAACTCATTTTGTGCCCCCCATTTAATGTGTAATGATATTACATAGGAAACCCGAGGTTTTTTTACATTTTATCAGAATATTAGATTAATAAAATGAAATACGATAGTGCAAGTTATTTTTAGCTAACCTTTCAAAAGTACAGAATACCTCTGTTCCTTATCTGTTAGGAGATTATTACTCCGCAGCATTATGCCTGCCATGTAGAACTGACCTTTTTAAGTCCACAATTTATAATAATATTCACTTATTCTCAGAAATATAAATATACAAGATACTAATCATTATTGGTAAATGCCAAAAGTCATTTTATAGCAATGGGTAATATCAAAACTTAAAAATAAAATGACAAATAATTGTTTTGTGGAATCACATTCAGATAATTGTGTTTATTTAACTATTTAACGATGAATCGTGGCCCATAATTTATTAAGTTGTTTGTGTTTTCATTAAATACAAGATAATGATTTCACATTAAAAATATAAATTGTGTGATAGAAACAGGAAATGAAAACAAAATACAAATGGATTGGGTAGGATAGTGACTATATACATTGCATAATGACGTTACAATGTATGGCGATAGTGACTACTTGTAATCAGTTGACATTGCAATGAAGACAAGATGAATGAGTTTGGTTAGAGACAATAAAGGCAGATTTCCTTCCCAGTGATTGATGATTCCCAGAATTTCTCACACTAAGAAACCTGTATTGTACAGTTCATCTGCACTGTTTGAACCAACCACACAGCTTTTGCTAAGGTTTAAAAACTCTAGTAACAGAGTGGGGAGTCTGGTAAAAAATTCCATACTTTGTACCATAATTTTTATGGGGAGCCCTAGGCCCTGCAGCTGGTAATAGGGGGGGGGTGCAGCTGGTAATAAAAGGGGGCCCTGCAGCTGTAATAGAAGGGGGGCCTGCAGCTGGTAATAGAAGGGGGCCCTGCAGCTGGTAATAGAAGGGGGGCCTGCAGCTGGTAATAGAAGGGGGGCCCTGCAGCTGGTAATAGAAGGGGGGGGGGGCTGCAGCTGGTAATAGAAGGGGGCCCTGCAGCTGGTAATAGAAGGGGGCCCTGCAGCTGGTAATAGAAGGGGGGCCCTGCAGCTGGTAATAGAAGGGGGGCCCTGCAGCTGGTAATAGAAGGGGGCCCTGCAGATGGTAATAGAAGGGGGAATCTTGGGCAAATTTCATAGATTTTAATAACATTTACTATAATTTGGATGTGGAATCCAGTAGCAGAATTCAAACCACTATGCATACAGTCTACACTAATCTGGTTGTATAAACACTCCTGGGCCTTCAAACTAGCAGTAAAAAATGTCGTCAATTATTGTGGAACTGATTCCTTCCTCAGATAACAAAAGTAATGAAACTGAGTCATTAAATGTGACTAAAAGTAATGTTTAGTTTGTATTGATACTAAAATCATCCTGGTGGTATTGTTATCATTGTAGTCGTAAACCACACAGCTCTTAACAACAATTAACATCCACCATTTGATTTTTCATTGTGGTGAACAGAACAAAATATCCTCTGACCTGTGAAAATGTATATTTTTATAACGACACATGCAATGTATCAAACTGACAACCAATTTCCTTTCTTATGTTCCTGAATAATTACTATGATTAATTTTCTATGTCTATTCACCAGATCTAAAAAAGATTGTGTGTCGTGATATTTCATTCAATTTTCTCCATTGATGTTAATCCCTTTCATTTAAACTGTAGCCAAGTAAACGGAGGAAAAGATAGCGTGATAGTGTTCCATGATGTGACATGTACACCATATCAAGAACACATTCAAACAAACTATGTAGGGGTATAATCTAATATAATGAAAACTCGCCGGTGGACACGGTTTTCATGACAATAATTAAATTGGTGAACCTTTGTAAGGAGACGAGTTTCACACGGCAATCACTGTTGTCATGGTAACAGATTGAATCAAGCCAATATGTAAGGTAGCATAACACCCAATTTTATTTATGACAGGGATGTATGTGTACAATCTAGTTTCAAACTCAGCAAAAATTTCTCTTTAAACTAGCAACTTCACACAAATATGATACATGTATAAATAGTATCACTTCATAGGCATCAAAATATGTATTTTCTAAAATTTCAGCCGAAGGGAAGATCTTTTTTTGTGTGCATTACTTGTACTAAAAATAAATTAGATTTAATAATCAATGATCAAATATTGAAATTGAAGAAAACTACATTAAAATATTAAATATTAAATATTAGATATGACTTGAATTTATCTTATTAAAATCATGTAACTGGTTAGCAGTGTTCTCTCTAAGCCAATCTTGTAACTGGTTAGCAGTGTTCCCTCTAAGCCAATCTTAAGCGTGTAACTGGTTAGCAGTGTTCCCTCTAAGCCAATCTTGTAACTGGTTAGCATTGTTCCCTCTAAGCCAATCATGTAACTGGTTAGCAGTGTTCCCTCTAAGCCAATCTTGTAACTGGTTTGCAGTGTTCCCTCTAAGCCAATCAATTAACTAGTTAGCAGTGCTCCCTCTAAGCCAATCATGTAACTGGTTAGCAGTGTTCCCTCTAAGCCAATCATGTAACTGGTTAGCAGTGTTCCCTCTAAGCCAATCTTGTAACTGGTTAGCATTGTTCCCTCTAAGCCAATCATGTAACTGGTTAGCAGTGTTCCCTCTAAGCCAATCTTGTAACTGGTTTGCAGTGTTCCCTCTAAGCCAATCAATTAACTAGTTAGCAGTGTTCCCTCTAAGCCAATCATGTAACTGGTTAGCAGTGTTCCCTCTAAGCCAATCATGTAACTGGTTAGCAGTGTTCCCTCTAAGCCAATCTTGTAACTGGTTAGCAGTGTTCCCTCTAAGCCAATCATGTAACTGGTTAGCAGTGTTCCCTCTAAGCCAATCATGTAACTGGTTAGCATTGTTCCCTCTAAGCCAATCATGTAACTGGTTAGCAGTGTTCCCTCTAAGCCAATCTGACCAATACAAACAGTTATTTCTTTTAATATACCAAATTTCAGGATCCTCTATCCATTATTCTGTTGAGACTCGGAAGTGGTATGTCCTCTATAAAGCCAATTTATCTGACATGCCACTAATATACACAGCAATTTCTTGTGGCACACCAAAATATGGTGTTTTCTTCTATACTTTCCTGGGTGATGACAGACAAATTTCTGATTCACTAAATTTCATGGTGGCGATATTGACAGCATGTCTCACATTTGCTTTCTGCCCAAGGCTTCGTTCAAATTCAAATTGAAATTAGGGCAATGTGACCAGAGGGGAGAGTCCAGTAGTTTAAATCTCCACACAACTAAATTGACTCTTGTCACTACAGTACAAGCGTTGATACAATGACATTTAGAATTCTGAGTGAATAACTACACCACCATATTTACATGCAGATATTGCGATTCAAATCAACATATAGCACCATGTAGGTACATGTCATGAATAATGACATTTCATTTATATTCTGACAGCGTACACAACATGTAACTTAGCTGCACCTATGAGTGGAAATTGTTCACTCAATTCCCTTTGCATCGGTCAAAATGTCAAATATAGAAATGTTTGAAATGAAATGATTATTATGGAAGTTCACACATTACTGGTTTGATTATTTTGATAATCTCAATTTCAAATAAAGCAGTGAACTAATGCTTATAGACACAATTATGTATTCATATAGTGTCTGGGATCACTCAGCTATTTCATTCCACCTGGTCCCCTATTACTACTATTGTTCATTGTAAAACTAATACTTCAATTCTTGGACAAAATAAAGCAAAACAGTATACAAAATAACTTTCTAAACTCTAGCGAGAACTTGATAGTTCAGGTCAGAGGTCATGGCAAGACAAGTTGAAGTCAGATGTCAAGAGTCACATGGAAAGAAACAAAACAGCTGAGGTCAGGGGTCAAGTTTTTGATGACCCTGGCAACCAACATAACTAGTCATGACTTTACATAAAATTTGATTAAATCAAATGTCTCATGATTTGGAGATTTGCAATCCTTAATTTCAGACAAGATCTGACTAAAAATGGTCTACAACCCAAAAAGTTTTATAATGCATAAATAATTTGTGTAAAATAACTTTTTTGTTAACTACAAGTAATAACTCTAATGAGATACAAACTAGTTGATTATTAATGCAAAAAAAAAAGCCTTGATGAGATGCATAAATAACTTGCATATCAAACAAAACATTTGAAAACTAGATATTAAAAGTTTATATTGCATGCATTAAAGTGAAAATTTAACTTCTCTATTCATTATGTTAAATATCATGAACCAATAAAAATGTCAACAAAACATATTTTATATACTTTTTGTCTCAGCACACAATACATGTAAAATCAAAGACTACGGCAGTGACTCACACTGTACCAAATAATCAAAGACATAACATAAACAGCTAAAATTATTCACATGCAAAAATGTAAATTAAAATGTTTTGTGTACAATGTTGCTCAATTTCTTTTAATTTGAATCAACATTATATCGAGGTAAATATGGAATAATGTTTGCCATATATGGCATCAAGTGAAATATGCAAATGATGTAACCAGATGTACATAACTTGAGAGGACACTTTTAGATTAATGAGATTAATATTCAACATTTGCATATCATTAACCCTTGAAACTGAGATATGCTAATGTGCAGCCACAGTTCCTGTGAAATGTGTATACTTTGTTGGAATACACTTGTTTTATATAATATACACATGCAATGACAAAATCAATATATCTGCTGTCCCTTGTTGGTACACCACCAAGAGATAGGTCATTTGCATATCATTTACTTTTGGAAATTAAACATGCAAATGAGGGTGTCAAATCAATTACATATCCTCTCAAGGGGGAAACTGCAAAAGGAATACAGTATTTGCATATCATTACCAAAATAAATGAAATATGCAATGAGTCATCAACTCATTATATAGACTCTCTCCTCATTGTATGAATTAATAGAACTAGCATATTATTACAAATATAAATTAAATATGCAAATGAGGTGATCAACTCAATACTTAGAATCTTCTCTGATTGATACACTGTGTAGAAATACAATTGACATATCATTACCAAAATAACTGAAATATGCAAATGAGGTTATCAATACATCGATTCTCTCCTGATTAGTAATCTGCATATCTTTGACTTTTGGAAATTAGGGATGCAAATATGGGTTACAAATCCATTACAGCTTCTCTCATGTGTGAAACTGCACAGGCATACAACATTAGCATATCATTACCAAAATCAATGAAATATGCAAATGAAATATTCAGTACATAAATTCTCTCCTGATTGGTACACTGAAGGAATACAACATTCATAAAATGACCAAAATCAATGAAATATGCAAATGAAGTATTCAGATGCTCTCCTGATTGGTAAGAATACAACATTCACAACATGACCAAAATCAATGAAATATGCAAATGAGGTATTCAGATGCTCTCCTGATTGGTAGGAATACAACATTCATCTTATTAGCACTTGATAATATGCATTGTAGCTGCATTACACATTATCATTGCTATATATCCTATCCGATGTCATTCTACAATTAATTCTGAATCAGGTTTGCCATAATTAATGGCATTAAAATATACAGGTATTTGTCTTAAATGGAAAACACCAGGAAACAATTTTCTGTGATTTAAAATTAGAATACAAACCAGCAAACTTGGTAGGATGTGGATTGGCTCAACTATTTGAAAACATAATTTTAAAATCATCAATGTGGGAAGGCACTTTGAAATAGTAGCAATGTACAATATCATGATAAGTGTTCAACACTTTTTTTTAGTGTATTAGTACTAGACATTGTTTCTAATGTACCAATCATTGATCTGAAATGTAAATGATGTCATGCACAGGCCAAGTTATTGTCTTTGAACAGAAAATATGGATTATGTCACTACTACTCGACGAAATTTAAATAAAAAAATTTCCCGATTTTACATGAATTTTGCTTGAGGGGTATAATTCTATTATTCCCCATATTTTTCTCCATTCAGCCAGAAAATACTCATGACCTAAGGGGTCTTGTCACTACTCATTTAGCAACTCGTAGTGACAAGACCCCTTAGGTCACTCATATTTTTCTTGGTTGAACGAAGAAAAATATTGGGAATAATATCTAAATATGTCTAGCACATCTACTTTTGAAAAGAACTAAAACACCCTTCTTCATAGACTACAATATACAATATACATTGCCACTGGATTTACTACATTGTGTGCAAATATCTAGTATCATCTAACTAAATCATGTGGGTCCCTGTGGGCAATGAAATTTAGGTATGACTTAGCAAAAAACTATTTGGACAAACAGGAGTTTTGGACGAATTGCTTTCTGATATTTTTAATTCATGGGACATATTGTCTTGTGTTGCAATATCATAATTATTAATATGATAAAAAATAAATAATACAGTATATGTAAAATATTTTAACAGTTTTGTCAGGTATTATATTGTTATGTAATTTTTCACTCATGTGTAGTTTAACTACCAAATACTGATAATAAATTTGCATAGATTATGAATGATCTCCTTATTAATTGCTTTACACCTGGGTTACACAGAATAGGACATACAACAACGATAATGAGTAAACATCAAAATCTTTCTTTCAAATAACACTTTCCCACTAAAAGGGGTGAAAAATATACTACCGTCTCTGAAACTCTTAAAACGTGTACATTGCATTCAATTGGTCAATCTATACAGTACAACAGTCTCAACATCTGTAATTTAAACAAGTAACCAATCAAAACCTCCGAAACTATAAACCTTTAAAAGATATGTAAATGTAAACAATATTCAAATTAACTTAAATATATAAGTTCTAAATGTGTTGACAGCTTGTATCAGTCAATATGCTTGATGCATTACTAGTGCCAACAACAGAGCAAAAAGAAATGTTTGTTAAGAAACATACATAAGTCCGTGAAAATAAAGAAAAATTGTCAAGTCATATCAACATTACAACTCCTATTACAAGTAGATTATGTGTACATAAACTCAAGAATACTTTCTGTATTCTCAATAATATTATATTATATTTATTTTCTTTTCTTATAATTGTATTATTTTCAGCTTCATTTGATAACTTTTAATTTGACCTATAACAGTTTCATCATAGGTGTACTTAGACTGTAAGATACGTTGTGACATTTCGCCCTCACCGGCCTCCTGTTAGGGGGGTTGCCTGATGTTTGAGGGTGCCCCGTCACGGCATACATTACAGACTAAGGTGTACTCTTTCAATACCATAAATCTCAGTGCTAAATATTATTATTTAAATATCAGACATACAGCAATCAGCTTGACATAATCATGTAAAAGCTACGATTTGCTTATCATAGAATCATTGGAGCATAATGTCATTGACATCTCAATTATCTTATTAGTTATACAACCACAAAGGAAATTTCCATACAATTTTTTTTGACAGATAATAAGTGAAAAAGGAATTTACAACAATCCGTTTCTGTGAAATATCATGAATTCACTTTACATAATATTAACTTATATAGTATGTGAAACCAAAACAAGGAATTGTATAATATGAGAAGCACATATATTACTGATAATTCACACAACATTGTAACAAGATACTATACACATCTTTATAATATTTCATGTTTACACAAATATCAAGAATTGAAATGACGTAAATTAGTTTTAGATTGTATCTATGATGTACTTTTATCAATAAGCAGTCAGTGAGATGGTTGTCAACTTAAATTATATAAATGTTGTAAATCATAACTTATGTATGAAGCCAATCATATGATTATGCATAATTGCAGGTACAATTTTATATCCATAACAGGATAAAAGATGTAACATTGGAAAGAATGGTGTTTTCATGTTTTAAAAGCAGAGCAAAATATGAATTATGACAAATTGGATGAAACCATGACTATGTGGATACAAGTTGTTTGTCTTGTATGATATAAATGCTATAATATTCATTTTACAAGTGGACATAATGGCACTGCATTATTTCACCATAAACTTTGATGATTTGACTGAGAAGACATGGTATGTCATTTGTATGCATAGCTGATGGTTTAAAGCAACGAGTTAACCTGTGTTGAGTTAGGTTGGCTTTTGTCTGTGTTGAGTAAGGTTGGCTTTTGTCTGTGTTGAGTTAGGTTGGCTTTTGTCTGTGTTGAGTTAGGTTGGCTTTTGTCTGTGTTGAGTTAGGTTGGCTTTTCTCTGTGTTGAGTTAGGTTGGCTTTTGTCTGTGTTGAGTTAGGTTGGCTTTTGTCTGTGTTGAGTTAGGTTGGCTTTTGTCTGTGTTGAGTTAGGTTGGCTTTTGCTGGTGTTGAACTTACTGTCAACTGTGCTGAATTTACTGTTGACAGTGTTGAACTAAATCTGATGTAAATTTAAAAAGTTATCAATATTACCAATTTTACTAGAATAATCATATTATCCCCTCTATACTTTTTAGAATAGTACATACCCTATATGTACAGGTAGAATGTAAATGAGGAAAGTCATAAATATTCATCTCTTTTCGCTAACTCTTTCTCCACCAGGGAGTTTTTTTCAGCCTAAAAAAGAACTCAAAAACTCTATCTTGGACTGCTTTATGTCAAAGAAACCCACATTTTAACATTGTTCAGTCTAATTTCAGTGGTGCTTTCTTAACAGTCCCATTTGCAAATGTGACATCATTACAATTTGTGTGGACATCAACACACTTTTTAGTGACATCATTATTTACTTTGTCTCCCTCATCAATTTTGTGGTAGTCTACAACTGATAAAGCAATACCAAACTGTGCAGCATAGTAGGTGAACATAACAATTGCTCTAACGTAGGGTACAGGGAACATAAATTTGTTAACACCAATGGTCAAGTCCGAAATCACGAAGCAAACTGCACCAAGCGATGCTGAAAGCTTGCTCCAGGTCCATTTCTTTCCAAAATAATCAAGTCGTGCAATGGCTCTCCACAACATGTATAAGATAAGGGCCATATACAGACCAGCCAGATATACAAATGGTCCAAATAATCTAGGGTACATTACAACATAAACTGATAAACCAAACGCTATGCAAAACAGTAGAACGGACCACTTGAACGGCTTGAAACCAAAGTTGATGGCGTAAATCAGCTGAGCAATAGCGAAGGCTATTAAACCATGGATGAAGTAGGCTTCGTTGAAAACCAGACAGATATCACCAATACAGGAAAATGCCAATCCTGCTAAGATGCCATAACAGAATCTATGCATGGTGAGGTTTCGGGGTAATTTGATGCCGTGCATTACGATGAATATAGCCAATGATATAATTGGTAGAATCTTAACCACAGCTGCTAGGTAGGATGGCTCAGGTAACCATAGCACGAAGTAGACACATACAGTCTTCATGAACAGTATCAACTTTGGACCAAGACATTTTATCTAATAAAAGATATAAAATACATTTCCACAAATTAATAATTCTGACAACTCAAAAATATCTGAAAATTTATACGAAATATTCATTGATACTATATAAACTAATAATTCAAAAAATAATTGCACAGTGTGGGGAAACTCAAATATGATTAAAAAATTTACAGAGATAATTAATTAAGTAGTACAACACAGATGACATATAGATAATAAATGATTAAATAATTGAATATATTAGACAGGGAAAGGACTCATTAATCTAGATATATTTTGGTATACATGCAGACAAAGAAAATCTAATAAAGTAGACTTCTATCTTGTTAGCAAAGCTGCCATTAGCCCAATGACATGAAATATTAAGTAGTAGATTGATATTGGTCAAAGGTCATACTGAGTCACATGATCTATGAAATGGATACTTTTGTGTTAAGGCTTACGATTGGTTGGTATTTTGTTATTGTGATATGAGAGTAGTGGTACTTAATAAAGTCAAGGACACAATAAACCATACATTTTGTTAGTTTTATTTATCAGTACTGGCAACAGCTTTATGCTATATTTGTATTCTGTGTAATCTTTGTATAACTGTTTATTGGTCATAGTTTGTTTATTTCGGCTAGAATAATTCATGAATTGGCCTTCACCACCACAACCTTAACCTATATTAACTGTGCAATGTATATTCATACGTATCACCTATACACTTAAACAGTGTAGAAGCTAAACGCTCTAATAAACTAATTTTTCAATATTTTATTTTTATATACAATTCACAAAAATAAAACCATGAAAACATCTAATATGGTAATATCACCAATAGATACAAAACATCATAGCAATTAATATTACTATTAACAAGTTTTCCATATTTGTTATTTGTTATTGGCTTAACATGATAAATATATTTTTAACTGCCACATACAAAACACAAGCCATGAAAAGTTTGAACTATGGATACTATGCCATCACTGAGTTGATTTAAAATGTCAACATTGTAATAGATCATTAACCTCCATGGTCTTGTAATTCTTATACTGCTTTTTGTGGGTTTCCAAACTAGCCCTTTTATTTATATACACGCTAAATATACTTAATGTAGTAAATGACATGCATGAATATACAATATTGCATAATAAACTTCTCCCTCCCTTTCTTCCACCATGCTAATGTGTATCGGTATTCTTGGCTATTTGTATATTTGACTGTACTTTTACCCATCTTTGGCTGCTTTTGGGGGTTTTGGTTTTGTTGTTGTTTTTTGGGGGTTTTTTTGGGTTTTTTTTTTTTGGGGGGGGGTTGTTGTTGTTAAAGGTTTGTTAAACAGAAGCAGGAATCAGGTAAAAGCACATAGCATTTCAGAACCTTAATAATATCGCAATTTTGGTAGGGGGGGCTAGGGAACTTTCAGATGAATTTAAAGGGTCAATTTGGATCAGGTTAAAATTTAGGTAGAAAAATAGTTGTCTGACAGAGCTACAGAAATAATTGGTTTGTGGACAATGAGAGAACCTGGGATTTAATTATGGGCCTTTAAGGATATCATACTCATTTTAAAATATTTCATTTTTATAAGGCATCAGATGTTAAAAATATACTATACATAATTGCCTAAAATTACCCATTGTCTGTTATCAGGATTTCAAGCCTGAGAGGAAAAAAAACCATTGTCAGGATCTGTTGTGATTCAAAGGAAATGTAAGCTATAAGCAGATAATGGCATTTTTGATCTGCTCTGATAGCCATTAAATGCCATTACTGTGTTTGCTTATGAGAATGAAATATATTCCTAGTACTTCCCTGACATGTTCAGACAAGATGTAAGGGAAAATCTGGGATTGCTTCCCAAAGAAATCTGTGACAGAGTAGAATTTCTATTAGTAAATATATTCATTAACACACACCTGGTGATGCTGATGAGGAGACATTGAAAATTTGGGACTCTTTTCCAAATCATTTGTAAATGTGTTTGTTCAGAAGCAAATATTCTAAAACACCTCGTTACCATGACAATGACTTAAATAAGGGTTTACTAGTAAATTTGGATACAGTGACCCATTTTTTTATTATTTTTTTTTATTTTCAAATAATGCAAAATATATTTTCCAATTTGTAGTTAAAACCTGTAGATAAGCAAAAATGAAAATATAAATATATATAAATGAAAAGTGCTTTCTAACTGACATGTAGACAACTTTAAGCTGGGGAATGGTATCATTTTAAGATTAACTGAATTAATTTGTAGGTAACATGTCAAGTAGACAAATTGAATATCCCCTTTCACAAATAATTGGCCAGCAATCAATATGCCACATTTTTCAGTTATAAATTAATCAATAATTTAATTAAAAACTACAAATTAACTTCAAGTCAGACAAAACATGTATTTTATTGCTGGTAGCATGTATTAATAATTCACTGCTTGGTGGCAACCCAGTGGTCGTATTTATAATGTATACCAATGGGGGGGGGGGGGGGGGTAATGTACACCAATGGGGGAGGAGGTTAGTGCTCAATGCTGTGTAGCCAGCACATAATACTGTTTGGGGATGGGGTGGTGGTAGGGGTACTCCTACACTACTGTGAGCTACCTTTTCATGAAATATCCTTATTCATGTGTCTGCAGTCATGGCATCTCTTTTTCACCAATAATGAAAGAAAGATGTGTGTTCTATTGATGTTAGTATCTAAGTGGCTACGACTTAGTCACTAATTCTTTCCGTTTTAGAGGCAAAATTTGTCATAGGGAATATATCTAAATATAGACATTGATTCTCAATACAGGTAAGTAAACAGCTGTTAATACAAAGTTTTATTTTGTCACTGGTATCTACACTTTAACCATACAAATTATAGTTATTTTACAATATGTTCACCAATGACTTTAACCACACTATATTGAACAATTTTTTAAATCCGAGTATATACATTTATTCATCACATAACTTTCTCCTTATCAACTTATATCAGAAATTATTTTACGTTTATTAATATTCAGCACACCCTTCCTCAAGTCATACACAGGATTACACGTTATAACTATATTCTCTTGTATTTTATAATTTGACTTTCATGTCAACTAATATTTTCTTCATATCATTATCACCTGCAAAATTTCATCATTTATTCCTACTTCTAAATCACATTATGTAATTCTCAACTCTACTATTTTCTTCTTTTATGCTTTTTACCTATGACATTATGGCTTGCTTTACTCAATGCAGGCATCGACAACGATGTAGGTCTCTAATCAATTGGCCATTAACTTAAGCTGCAGACATCAAATGAGAAAAGAACATTATGCAAATATAACTGTATCATTTGCATACAATTGATAAAATGTTGCATAATTCATGAGTATTATTGTTGTCTCATTTGCATATAACAATGGATGGGTCAGACACAACCCTGGGTTGGAAAGTTTGTCTGGGGATCAATAAGTGTTCTGTTTGTGGAAGCATTGCAATTATCTGTCAAACAAAACACATCATTGAAAGATAAAGATCAACCTAAGCATTGCAAATTAGCCCATTATCATTGGTAGGAGCAATTTAAGGACCCAAATATAGGTGCAGACATCATACTCTCATGGCTAAAATACTATAACACTAATGTGAGAACCTGGGATTGAAACTCAGGCCTTTAACTGATTTGATAACACTAATGTGAAAAACAGGGATTGAAACCCTGGCCTTTAACTGATAAGATAGCACTAATGTGAGAACCTGGGATTGAAACTCAGGCCTTTAACTGATTTGATAACACTAATGTGAAAAACAGGGATTGAAACCCTGGCCTTTAACTGATACGATAACACACCTCTAAGAACCTGGGATTGAAACCCAGGCCTTTAACTGATAAGATAACAGCTAAGAACCTGGGATTGAAACCCAGACCTTTAACGATAACAGGACTCTAAGAAGCTGGGATTGAAACCCAGACCTTTAACTGATAAGATAGGACTCTGAGAACCTGGGAATAAAATGCTGGCCTTTAGAAGTTTAGTATTATCATTTTATTTTAATTTACTTTTCTTTCCTGTCCATAATGAAAGGTAATAAGTTGTGTAATCCAAACTTAATTTGTTAAACTCAGTGTTTTTGTTAATGGTGGTTGACAGGTAAGCTCTACTCCAGTTTCACTCTATAACACCAGGATTCCCATCAAAACTATGCTGAAATGTTTAACAGGTTTACCAGTAAGTTTTGCAAAGTTTGCCCCCATGTGCTACCAGAATTTACAAAGCTAGGGAAAAGATATAACTATACAAACATTACAACAAAGTTATATATTGTAAGACATTGTCTTCATGTACCATGTTAACTTTTGATGACCTTTTTTGAACCCAAATATATTCTGCCCTTGCTCTGTCAATACTAACCTTAATTGAGACATTTTGCATCTCAATATTTCAAAGTATTCCTACGTGCTCAAAATAGCTGTGTCAATATATTTACTCTACACCAATCGCTCTTAATGTTTCACTCGTTTCAGTCAGACCCTTCACATTCTTGTACTCCTGGTAACTTTAAGGTCTCCATATCAAAACAAAGCATTTCTATTTTTGATTCATGTACTACATGGCTCAGTAACATGCAGGTACAAAAACATATGTTTTGTTTGCATAAGTACATTGTGGCTGAATAATTATTGTTCTGCTTTTTTTAAAACTGAGCGTTCTTTTTGCATCAACATGACTCCCTTTTTTAAGAATTACATAATTTATTGCATTCATATATTTCTGCAAGCAAGAATCTATTTTGCATACTTTTATGAATTCCTGACAAGGTAGTATTTGTCTGGACTGTTCTAATAGTATGCATAGCAGCATGTACTATCATGCTATGATATCTAATATAGGCACCTGGGTGTATTTATGTTTGTTTGTTTGTTTGTTTGTTACCATTGCTTGTTCCAGAAAGGAAGTAATGTAGACAAATTACGTCGTTGTTTGGGGTAGAATACCACAAATTCCATTTCTGTAAGAAGTATTTGTTTGTTTGTTACCATTGCTTGTTCCAGAAAGAAGTAATGTAGAAAAATCATGTCTTTGTTTGGGGTAGAATACCACAAATTCTATTTCTGTAAGAAGTGTTTGTTTGTTTGTTACCATTGCTTGTTCCAGAAAGGAAGTAATGTAGACAAATTACGTCTTTGTTTGGGGTAGAATACCACAAATTCTATTTCTGTAAGAAGTGTTTGCTTGTTTGTTACCATTGCTTGTTCCAGAAAGGAAGTAATGTAGAAAAATTACATGTCTTTGTTTGGGGTAGAATACCACAAATTCTATTTCTGTAAGAAGGACTCTGTTTGTTTGTTTGTTACCATTGCTTATTCCAAAAAGGAAGTACTGTTCAACAATTACATGTCTTTGTTTGGGGTTAGAATACCACAAATTACAAATTCCATTTCTGTAAGAAGGAATCTCACTGGACTCTACCCTTTCTGTAAACAGGGATCTCACTAAAGCAGAATTCTTATTGGACTATGCCTTTCTGTTTGCAGGGATCTCATTAGTGTACCTCGGTAAGCAGGAATCTTATTGGCCTAAACTTTCCTTACACTGGGCCTCATTACAACATTTTTGTAACCATGGATTTCACTGGACTATGCCTCTGTACGCAAAAATCTCACTGGACTACCTTCTCTATAAGGAGGATTTCAGTACACATTTTTTGTCAGCAAAATCTTATTGGATGATGCCTCTCTATAAGAAGAGATTTCATTGGCAAGTCTATGCTCTCTGTAAACAGTAATCTCATTGGATTACCCATCTCTGTTGGCAGAGACCGTGCTAAGTTTGCAGTCTTTGTTACCAAGGTTCTAAAACCTTGCAAATGCAGTGAACAATACAACCATAAATTATTTCCTTCTCACAATAGAATCATAAATCAATTTATGTCATCATAAAAATACCCATTCTGGCATGCCAAACCATATTAATCTGCTGATGACAGCATATAGGCGAGTGGATTATGATAATGAAAAATACCCAGCTATACGATCCAAACCATTGCTGTGATGTCACCAATTTGTCCAATACATATCTATACCCTCTTCTTTCATTACAACTATTTTTATATCATTGTTTGTGCATGGCAATTTATGCCGAGAGCTCCAAAACAGGACAGCATATAGTTAATATTCCAAGTATCCCATAATACCATACTGCATTATCACAAAAGTTTATGAAAACATAGTGTCTCTTAATGGTTTTGAAACCTTGGTAACAGAGAGTTAAAAATCTGGTATTATTTATAGTTTCCAAAACATATCAGCATAATATAGTTTTAAAAGAAAAACTTGGTAGAAAAATGACAACAAAGGTATGATTTTATGATTTGACAAGTTACTGCCCTTGACAAAACTGAAGTACCTGATAAGTACTCTTCCGTTATAGTCTTTGTTCCAAGGTGAAACATTTACAACCATATAAAAACTATAATACAATTTATCAAAGTCTATGTCACTTTGTGAAATACACATTATGTCTGCTATGCCAGGGTCACAAATCATCAATGGTTTCTATTGGGTGTGTGTACCCCCCTGGTGGTGTTGTGTATGACATCATTAGGTGAAGAGAGGCCATTTATTTTCATGTGCAAGTAGGTCGAAGGCTATTTCGCAATAGTTTGGAGGACTGCCAGGGAATGTGTAAATACTTTGCTATCTAACTGATTGAGAGATTGCAGACCATTCAAGTAAAGTCTCTAGGAATGTATAAAATCTAATCAGTTATCAACAGTGTTATCTAAGTGTTAAGAGTAATGGTTGTTTATTGAATGAATACTTGTGACAGATGTTTACTACTAAAACTACACTACTGATACTGACATTACTCCACTTTTGTTTTCATTTTGGAAGCTGTATACCTCCATAATTCACACACTGTGTTTGTTTTGAATGTACGAGGCAAGATCTCATGACTGATGAAATAGTAATATTTTTATGACCAAATTATCAGGATATGTACGTGACCAATGACGAATGATGACGAATGTGTGTAGATGGCCAGAATCATACATGTAGCTCGGGAAATTACCATTAGTCCATGGTAATTTGAAAATCGCTGATGCAAATTGCTTGTAAGTGGCTATGTCTGTGGTGTTTGATCAATGTCTGTCATGCATTTTGCCTCCTGGCACATTAACCCAGAGATTTGGCTATGTGACTCAACATACAGTGTAGTTATATGAACAACATTGCTAAACCAGATACTGTAAGTAATCAAGTCTCTGGCTATATACAATGTTGATGATCAAAATCTGCAAGTGGCAATCAACAACAATTTCACAAACATTGGAAAATTCCACATTCCATCCATCCATCGCAAAATTCCACCATTTCCCCTGGAAATCCATAAATTTCTTGTATGGTCAACAATAGCAAGTATTACTTTGTTGATGTTTTACTCTGCTAAAATACATTAACTAATCAATACAGTGTGAGATGGATGAAATTGGCTAATTTGTACTACGGTACGACACCTATTCAGTCGTCGGGTCAAATCAACTATTTCGGTCATAATCCATTTATATCTTGCCTTTACGCAGACTTGGACAGATTCCAGAATAAAGTCAATGTCAATAAGTGAACAAATACTGTTTTATACGACGTATCTAACCTTTAATATTTCTTTTTTGAACTGATGCCCCGAGCTAAATACACGTAACGTCGGTTTGTGTCGCAACCAAAAAACTCGGTGCGTTTGTTTTTGTTATTGATGCCAGCTGATGGTGGTGGTGGAACATACTATTTCGTACTAATCACTGACGCCGTTAACTGGTGTGTTAGCACATATGCCATGAAACAATATACCATGAAATATACAACGTACAATACAATAATACACAATATGAACGGTTGTGTAAATTTTAGAGTTTTACCTCGGCCGTGTTATTTGCAAATTCTAAAAAAACAAAAAGTTTAGTTTCACTAACACCCCCGCATATCAGATACAATCGCCCACCCAACTTGTAAACAATCGTCATGTGACAGACACGCACGAATATTGAGCGCTCGCTGCTCTGAGCTAAAACTGAATGCGTCACGAACGGATGAAACAAACAAAAAATTTCGCCGACAAATATTTTCGCAAAAACGGTGTTTCTTCGTTGAAATGTTCATTTGTAAATAAAAATGATCGTAATTTTGTTGTAAATTAAATTACCGTTTTAACCATTAGTTTAAAAACCAGCTCGGGTAGGAAATCCGGAATGCGTGACTCATCGTCAGCTTCGTATCGCACTTGTGTGGGCAGCCGGCGATAAAACCCGAAGAAGACTACGTTGACATTTCAGTTACCGGTAAAATGTTTTCTTTCGAAAGATTAGATCGACAGGGAGGAAAACCTCCTTTGCCAGCAATCAACGTAAAGAAATTGTTTCTTTGTACGAATATAGATCCTTGACCGCGTCGACCGAATAGCTTCGAGGATCGATGGTAGTCTCCGCAGGATCACAGCTGAACGCATGTGAATGTCCCTATATGATCACTCTACAATCTTTAAAACAAGCATAATTTCTTCATCAAAATACTGAAATCGGAGAAAAACTATCGAAAGAAAGAAGTGATACTTACAACCGTAATCGGGTTCGTCATTTTAATAACGGAAAACGAAAGGCAACGTGTCAGACGAGGTGATCGTGTATTCAATGCTGCTTCTATCGGAACAATGGAAAGTCTTTGCGCGCAAATGGTTTTGTTTTGATCATCAAAGTTACCTTTGACCCTGTCACATGACTGATGACACAAAGATGACGTCAAACGGTTGCTGAAAGAATTTTTGCATTACGTGTAAATAATTGAGAAACGTAATTTGATTGGCTAGATAATATAGCGGGAAAACCAAACATTGACATATAGTTGACCAATGACGTGTCACTGACACACATGGAGTTAGTCTGATCATAATGTGTCAGAGATAAGTTTTTATGGACCCAAGGATTCTTTGTTTTTTAATTCGCTGTAGGACTACTATACGTTGTGTGGAATGGGATCAAAAATTAAAATAACCAAAACTAAAGAAAAGGAGGAATGTGTTTGACTTTTGAAGTACTAACTTTAAACTTATGAAACCATTGGATATATCTTTGGTCATGTTTGTGCCTACCACGCAGAAACCATGGCATAGCATACATTTGCAACACACAATCCTATGGCCTAGCTCTGGAGGTATACGCTACGAGGTTCGACACATCTTCCCTCTCCAGCAGAGGGGAGAAGATGAGTCGAAACACCGCAGCGTATAATATATCCAGAGCACCCATGGCCCATCGTCGCAAACCACGGCCTGTTTTACGGCAACGTTCTTAACGAGCCTCCCACATATATTTCGAAATGTAGTGGTAGAAATAATAACTCTGGTTTGCGAGAATGCCCATGGCCATACGTGACCCCCTCACATGCTAATTTCCTAATATAATAACAATGGAAGATTTTCAGAACAAATGTTGCAATAATAAAAAAATCTATTAAGGAGTACACCATGTTTTAACCCTGAAAATCTCAGCTGGTAGCTAATAAAATGATATGAAAACAATTTAGACTTTTGGCAAATGTCCTTAAAAGTTTAAAATGTATTAGCCTAGAGTCAAGTCGTGAGCCACTGGGTGATTTTGACTATATATATCTCGTTTCCCTTCAAAACGATAGCCAAAGTCCCCCATACACACGACTTGACTATCGTCTCCCCTTTATAACGATAGTCAAAGTCTCCCGGCATACACACGCCTTGACTATTTGATACCCCATTCCCCGGCCCCATTCCTCTTCGCCCCCCCCCCCCATGCTTTGGCCATAATTGCTTCTAGATCTGTTTCAGGAGTTTTCAGTGTTTACCAGACAATAACAGACTATAACACCATTATAGACTACCACACCACTGTAATATAATTGTGTAATGTTATTTGTATTGCTATCGATAGTATTGTTCTTTCACTAGGATTACGATCAATGTATTGAATGGTCACCGTACTATACACATACATTCTTCATGTGTCTTTCACGGAGCCCAAATGCACAGTATACCTTTCCCGACCTTGGAACTCAAAGGAAAGTACAGCTCGTTGACAACTTAAAGAAGCATATTGTTTAAGAACAATTAGTCGACTACATTCATATAAAATGTAAATTTAAAGTCCCTGTACAGTTCAGACGTCATGATCAATTATATGAATAAAGCAGCAAGTTGTTACATAAATTACTCCAAAGTTACCACAACCCATAACCGACATATTTTTTTGCTTCACAAGGTAGGCCGAGTATATTAAGGCTTGAGAAATTTCGTTAAAGTGTATGTAAATAGGTTTCCAAAGTTTCCGACTTTTTGCCTGCAAATGACGAAGTTTTTATAGGTGATTAAAGATTTGTATGACACTTTTGACAAAAGTACCATATCAATAACGAAAAATTGATTTTTTTGGAAAAATTCCGGAAATTGCCGAAGTTGTTTATGTATTTCATGACGTCACAACCAGAACCAACTTCAAATATGTCCGATTACATAACATGGGATAGCCATTCTAGTGGAACCACGTTCCACTATTTAGAAGTCAAATTGACAATGACAACATAAATGGAGTACTAGTGATGACGAAGATGATGCCCCAGACCCCCACAGCCACCCTCTCTAACGCAGCCAAAAACTGTTTCAGACAGCACAGTCAATTTCAAATCAGTATATAGTAGTATACAAAACCAGCATGTAGTGGAAAAATAGCTCTTTAAAGTATTTTAGTGCCATGCATTTACTACAGCGAAAATTCTTCCATTTCTCGATTCAAGTTGGCGGTGATCTCGTAAGATTGTTAGTTCATCCAAAGAAAGTGTAAAAATATTGGTAAAGATATTTATCACGCCAGACGATTGACGAAAAGCTGTCGGTAAGATTTACGTTTTATTTCAGGGTTTATGATTTCCGTTGGTTCGACATGGCCCATTATAATTGTAGAAATATGGATTTGGTCATGGAAGGACAGCAAATACCGTGATCGATGTAATTGCTTGATTATGGAAAACGGGGATGCACCGTGACTCTTGCTCGTCAGATCTCAGCGCTATCTATCTACAGAAATTAAAGTCACATTCTTTTTAATATAAGGTCTACAAGGTGCTTCAATAATTCTCACTCTTTGTCACCTTGCTACGATGCTCCGGGATAATCTACTTCAAAGTATGCAGTCGATAATTTATTTGGTTTCATTCGTTGTTCGCACCCTACATTTCATACCCGTGTAAATGTCATCTACTAGGTGTATTCAATGTCATCGTACTTTTCAGCAGTCATCGTTCGTTCCGTATCGCTCTCCTTTTATTTACAGACTGACTTATCACAATTTAGTATTTAGTATTCCTACCACGATACTGATTTTGTAATTTCTTGGATTCGTGACTCAAACATGTATGACATGAATACGAATGTATGTATGTATGTATGTATGTATGTATGTATGTGTGTGTGTGTGTGTGTGTGTGTGTGTGTGTGTGCGTGCGTGCGTGCGTGCGTGCGTGCGTGCGTGCGTGCGTGCGTGCGTGCATGCATGCATGCATGCATGCATGTATGTATGTATGTATGTATGTATGTATGTATGTATGTCTAGGCAATGTTACAATTATCAATGATGAGAAGTCCAAAACTGCCCCCCCCCCCCCTTATAAAAGTTCTGGCTCTGACATGAAATTGTCATGACATGACATGACATGTCTATATGGAGTATTTTAGGGGAGTGTGGACTTAAAATGCAGTCAAAGACAAATATGATGAAACCTGGCTGACAGTCTATAATAATAGGTTGACAGCGAACCAAAGAAATTAAATCTAAAGACATTAAAAAGATACAAATATACAAGGCCCAAAACAGAACAATACTAAACTTGTCAATATGCCTTTTATTTGTTTGCCTGCTTTTTGTAGCGACTTCCTAAATCCCACCGCAGGTGGCGCTATCACATGAAATTTTGTGTCATCACCGACATGCGATTTATAGTGTCTATCATTCAGTGATGGGTTACTCGCGGGCGTTTAAATTTCGAAGATCTCACGATTTGTCAGTCTTTCTTTCAAAATAGGCATGTATATATGGTTATAGAGTATATTCGGCAATCTTAATCATGAAACTTTTGGCCCTTTAGATATATGTCCCAGTATGCTGACTGATTTCTTGTTAATTACTTTAAGTGCTGCAGGCATGTAACAACTTTTGCTACAGCGTATCATTGTCGAGAGCAGTTGGATGAACTCTGTCTTCGACAGCAGATTAATTATATTATTCCCACGATTATTCTCTCGAATTGACAAGGTTCCTTAGGTCGCTCGTATTGTCCTTGGCAGAACGTAGAACAATAGCTAAATGTTATAGGATCCGGATCAACTGATATAGACTCGGAAAACGTGCGGTGTGAACTCTATCAGAATTTGTGAAGGTCATTTGTGTTTATAATTGTTATCTATTGAAACGAGCAGTGGATTGGTAGCAGCTTTGCGTGTATACTCAGATATTTTCATAATAGACTTAACTGTGATATAGCATGCACACAACCCATCAATCATTAACGAGAGAATGTACACTTCAATATTACGACCATTCTAAACACGACAGTACCTTGCATGTGGATGTACATACGACAGACATAACCTACTAGACAATGACTTTGTACGACCAGGTAACGATGAACATGTATCACAACAGCGCCGTAAACAGGCTACTACAGACAAGTACTCCTTGCTTGTAATGAAGCAAATGTAGGAATTGAAAGCGATTTTATTGTTAATCCAAAGCGGGCCTTTTAAAACACATCTGATAAAAACGTAAACAGCCGGAAAATAAATGACATTTTATTGTGAAAGTGTAAATAGATACAGATACATCAATGTCATCACTACTGTTACTTCACTAATCCGGTATTTCAAGATTTTAATCATCTGTGCATTAAGTAAAAACTGAATCTAAAACAGAATAGTTGATCATACTCAGGTTTCCTGTACTTTTGGTAAAATTTTCACAATATAGTGTGTAGTATTAGTAGTAAGTTTGCCGTGTATGTCATCTTCTGGGGAAAGGTATACGGCACTGTAATCGACCTATCTAGTGCGCCCTCTAGAGGGAAAGCAAATCTTGTAACCAACTTCACGTGAATTTTACCAACGATAGGAGATATAAATATACTCATATAAAACAACGTTTGTATATCGTAAGGACACGAAGTCTTGATATTTTATCATACGAAACCACTTCCTATAGTGGTCTGAGTCACACAACGGAATAAAGATGATAAAGGTGTTATGTGTATCGTGGCACATCACGATTATCGGATTATTATAAACAATGCCGAGTCACTGAACTACCGCTCAATCTACATGTAATCTTAACATATATATCCTGTTTGATATAAAAATAATTTACGTAGGCTTTTGTGTCCATGCGATGTAGCACATACCTATAAAATTCATTAAAGTGGCACAAGCTGAGTTTATAATATTTTACTGAAGTAAAAAATAATTACATAAAACTCCGATTAAACCAGTGGAGGGCCCCTCTAAGTACAACTCTAGTGCAATGAATACCGTCTATGACATTATAATTGTCTTCGGGCATTGTTAGAAAGGGGGGATGAGGGTTATACCCTCTTAGGTCACCATTCACCAGGAAGTAAAAGCTCTAATTAACCATTCACCAGTCATCCCCAGTCATAAAGTAATTAAAAATTATGATTTGTTTTGAACCCAGTAATGGGACACGGCGAAAAGTCTATATAACAAATAAAAAAAGTCTATAACTCTTTAAGTTTACAATTTAATAAAAAATATGTGGAGAATGTTCAATCTGATTTAAATAGGAATATCATTCCAAATTTTTGCACCTGCGAAATGAAATGGTAAACTGGGCAGACTCGTTCTCGCATGGTACGGGTACAGATTTTGACGAAGACAGATTCTCATATCATTTTCATGTTTTTTGTCAGAAAAATAAACAGACAAGATATGTGGTGAATTCAAGTGAACCAGGCTGCAAAATAAAAGAACCCATTAAGAGTTTGTGAAGCTTGTAAATATCTAGAATATTTAGCTGCATAAATAAGGGAGTCGACTGTTCCATGTGAGATTTGAACAGCATCGTGCTGACTATAATTTTTGGCCATTTTTTATACGTTCACTACCATTCACATCAATCTGTAATTTATCCAGCAACCTATCAGGACCTTATTTCTTACAAAAGATGATTCACAACATTCCAGTTTTTGTTATTCTGGTTGAATAAATTTGCATATATAGTAATTCTTTTTAGCACATCTCAGAACACTGGTAAGTATATTTCTGTAAGACTTGTAATGAGAAACTGCACTTGACTCATGTTGACTGGTAATAACTTTTGCATATAATTTGTGCTTAGTGTTAATAGATATCTAATAATTGCTTTAGTTATCCAAGGATTTTTATTTCGTTTAGCCCTGAGAATCTTAACCTTCATGGGTTCATGAAGATCGCACACCTGGATGAATAAGTCGTGAAATGTGTCAAAGGCAATATCTGTATTACTATTGTTATTTAAAATATTCCAGGCAAAAGTATTCCATTTAAAGTATTACATGTTTGGTCTACCATGTGTCTACTGTAATATTGATCGTACATCACAGGACTCCAAACAGAACAATACAGAATGATGTGATAGGTAAACAAGACAAAAGGTGGAACTGCCAAGAGGTATTCATTTCCTAATAAGGAAATTTTAAAACTGAGGATTGAACCGGAATGAAACCGACTGATATTGCCGATTCTATCACCTGCATGAATATATAAAGTACACTGTTATCAATATATAAATGGAATACATAAATATATTTTAAACGTTATCTCATATAATCTTTGTATTACTATATATTACCGCAAATCCCAGTGTCACAAATTGGTGACGTGTTTAGTGAAAGTATGTTAACCTAGACATTGACTTGGGATTGACCGAAAGACAAAACATTTGTACGTTGTATGTAAATCAGTGAGTGTTTACTTTGTATGTAAATTGGTTGGTGGTGAATTATCATGTTATCATACGACCAGGTGGCTGAGATGTTTACGTTAAATGCAAATTAGGTAACAGAGAATTGACACGTTTGATTGAGTACGGCTAGATTTTGAGGTTAACATGCCCAGTATGCAGTTTCGTAGTAGACAAGACCGAGCACAGTTACAGGACAGCGATGTGGACATTTTAGCTAACTAATCACAAAACATTTTTATCCGGAACTCGCCCTATATGTGTTACAACCAAAGTGCACTGTAACAGGTGGTTTTATGAATTGACCCAAGTCTAGGTACTCTAAGAACGGACATTTATCCAGCCTGGAATTGAAGTGAAAAGTAACGCGTTTTCAATGTGTTCATATCCATGGATTACAGGGATCTCTGCCCAGAGTGCTTATTTGGTAAATGGCAGTTGCCTGACATCAGCATGGTTTGGTGTCTATTAGTAGAGTGAACTGTGTGCACTCTCGGACAATATCAACTGTGAACTTTGAACTTTGCAAATACTCGAACTTGGCACTGTATTCCCAAATGAACATTTTCTTGCAGTATCTGGTTGATCGCCATCAGTGAATAGGTCAGCAACCGTAAGTCAGACAACTTTATGTGCATCAAATTGTATTGTGTAGTACTTGTAATTTGCATTGTCTATGTGTGAAGTCAATACTTTGAGTTGAATACTCTTGGTTATTAACTGCAAAATGTTGGTTATAGATTGTCAATACATTTGTGTGTGTGTGTGTGTGTGTGTGTGTGTGTGTGTGTGTGTGTGTGTGTGTGTGTGTGTGTGTGTGTATGCATGCATGCGTGTATGTGTGTGTTTGACATTATCAAATGGTTTCATCTGACATTTATTCCTTCAAATATTATTTGGGGTACGGCATTATTTGTTACTCATATAAAAATAATACACTGTGATTCCAGATTTGAAATCTTTAGAGTCACTGCTGAAGTTCAAAGCACAGGTTTTGAATATTGTTTTCAGAAGTACAGGTATTCAACAATATGTTCAATATTTGTACTTTGTACAACTCTATGAGTTTGAACTACAGTATTCTAAAATGAGGTGGGCAAGGGTGTCCCAAAGTACGATTTACAGAAAAAAATAAGTGTTGAATTACAAATTACAAAGATACACTGTAAAATTCAGTACATTTACAATGAAAAAAACACAATTTACGAATTACAAAGAAATAAACTGAAGTTTATATTTTACAATAATAACATAACAGTTGCTGGAAGGGCATTCTAATGCATCTAACACTCCTTGTAAAACTCACGACAGCATATTGATGGTGAGATAATCAGTAAGTGTCTCCTTAAATTTTTGACAAACTGTTTTGAATGATTGTCTGTTGACTATATGTTTTTATATGCAATTCTAAAAGCAGGAGGTAAAACAATACAATTAGGCCAGAACTACAAAAACAAGGAAGTGGAATGACAGTGTGTGTGTGTGTGTGTGTGGGGGGGGGGGGGGGGTCCACACCGTGTCCCCCGCCAGCTATTGAAACTTCTTGAAATTTTGGGACCAAAGTATGCGCTTAATAGTATATTGACGTATCATCTGATCACAAATATGCACTTCTCATCAAAATGGATGAATATTATTATATAGAGAAATATGTGAATGAATGACATATAATAACGTTCTACAAATAACGAAAAATAAGATGGCCTGACTACGTACAAAGTACGAAAATATGCCTTGCCCACCCTCGAAATTGTCAGGTCAGGTCAGGTCAGGTCAGGTCAGGTCAGGTCAAGAGGGAAGTCTACAATCAAGTCAAAGAGTCAAGTAAAGTCAAGTCAAGGTAGGTCAAGGTCAAGTCGACAATCAAGTCAAAGAGTCAAGTAAAGTCAAGTCAAGGTATGTCAAATCAAGTTGAGTTGAGTCGAATCGAATCAAGAGTTAGGTCAGTCTAATGAGTTAATTCAGCATATATTAATTATTACTAGCTATTTTTTGTACTTATTTCCAACTACATGAGTTGGAACTACAGTTACTGTATTCTAAATAATTGTCATATCAAATCAGATCAAGCCAAGTGATCGCAAAAACTAATGTAAAAGATCCAATCCGCATGGATTCCAGGCTAGAGCGATTGCGTTCTCTAAGTTGTTGTTTCTCCAAAAACTAATACGAGTAATGAGGTTGTGAGGTTTACTCTGCATGTTGAACAGTAGTTGCATACAATATGAAGCATTTTCTGACATGTAGAACGAGTTTGTGCTAATATTGAAATGTCATCAGCTAAAGTAGGCGAACCAAGAAATAGTGAGCCCATGTAACATCCGACACTACTGCCATGTGACTGTTCTTGTTCCAGAAAGATGTCCTTTGCATAAATTAGGAAAAAAAGTTGTTGAAAGAATGCTTCCCTGTTGTACACCCTGAAATATAGGATATGCATACATGTCTATGGCAATTTGACACTTTTGTCCCTAGAACATACTTTGTAAGATCCTCCAAAGTTTTGAATTTATGTATGGTGTACAATTTAGACCATTCCAGCATAAAGAATCAAAAGCTTTGTGAGTGTCTATGCTACAAATAAATTATTTGCGATACCTTTCAGCATGATGAAGTACCATCTGTAGAATACAGAATGCTGTAGTAATATTACTCTGACCAGGTTAATAACAGGCTGGGGGGGGGGGGGGGTGGAGTGACATTTTCGTTTTTACGATTTTTTGCAAAGTCAGTAGCATTGTAATTCCTCTGTAGTTCGCAGGATCAAAATGGTTCGATCCTAGAATACATTTCGTGCAACCATAGAATGTAAAAAAAAAAAGTATTACATGTATTAAATGCAAGCTTAATTCCCAGACCATCACCCGATCTAGAATGTACTTCGTGCAACCATAGAATATGCAACTTGCCATCGCTCGATCCTATTGTGTATTTCGTACAATCATAGAAATAGAATGGGGGGTGGGGGGTGGGTGTAAATAAAATTGTGTGTGCAATTAGCCAAGTACGTAGGCTCTATCGAATAGTACAGTGTATGTGTAGTGTGTGACCTTCACAATAACCCCATTAGCCAACAAACTCAGTTTCATGTGTTTTAAAAACTGAATACGTACAATGGAAAAAAAAATAATAGCGACCCGCAACTCGCACAGGAGTGACACTCTGATTTCTCAATGGTATTCGTGTGAACCTATAGAAAACTCCGTATTGAAAGGTTGAGATCAGAGGAAGTAAACACCATTTCACACAGGTCATTCACACAGGTCATCCACGTCTTTGGAACAAATTGCCACTGGTGTGGAGCTTCGACAGACGCCCACAGTCAATATCTTCAGGAAGAACCTTAAAACATACTTGTTCGCGAGTTTTCAATATTTAACTGTACAGCGCCTCTGAACTCTACTTCGTATTGGATACAGGCGCTCTATAAATTTTTTGATTGATTGATTGATTGATTGATTGATTGATTGATTGATTGATTGATTGATTGATTGATTGATTGATTGATTGATTGATTGATTGATTCAAAGAGAGCTGGCTCAGAAGTCGCGACTCTAACGGAGTGCTTCGCGATTTTTTAAAAAAAGTACTGGAATTTAAAAAAGAAGAAGTAACTACAGTATAAGGGATAGAGGTGGTAAATTTAGTAGGAAATATGCAAGTGTCACCGATAGTATCTCTCATATAATGAAAACCAACTTAAATGAACATACATGGATATATCAGTGAAGTTTGGTCTTTGCCTCAAGAAATGGACATTAGTTTCTTTCTTTTGTATAGTCATGATAGTCGAATGGTTACCTTTCAACTAATCTAAAGAAACGCAAACCATGGATATCGTCACAAGTCACAACAAGTAAAGAAAAGCAACACTACTACGATGAAATATAACAAATGGTTACACCTTCTGGTGTATGCTACGCTTGATGAAAAAATTTACAGAATAAAGTGACACCAGTCCCTTTGTAAACTACTAGTAAATCGGTAAAGTAAATATGAAATGAATAACAAATTTAAAGTTTATGAAAGAAATCTGCCAAAGAACTGGCGCCAGTCTAAAATACATTATATAACATTTAAATGCGATTATTAAATGAAATTAAACAAAATTTAAATCCGTTCTAAATAAAACATTACCTCAATATGTAACATAACAACAGACGTACCTTGGAGGAAGTCTGAGTAAAAAAAAAAGTGTTGATACCTGCATTAACTACTAACAATCAATGATCGGTACCAGCGAATTGGGTCTAACCAGCGAATTGGGTCTGGGGGTTAGAAAGCGGGAACATCAAATAACAGTCGGTGAATTTCAAAAGAGATTCATCAAAGCATATTTTAATGTATTCTCAATGATAACATTCTATATTATTAACAGGCGTGAAGTAATATTAATAAATGTATTTGATTTTATCAATCATGAACTTAAACAAACACATTCCGGAATATATGAATACTGAAACATTTACAATTGAAAGGGGAAATATATCGTGTGGTGTGTCATTGATAAATCTGTTTTGTTTAATTGGAAATTGGCTATTTTCACAGCCATCCAACAAAAGGTTTTGTGCCAGGTTTGGCGACGCCGGGGAACGTGTCCCCCCCCCCCCACCTGCTCGATAGTTTGACGGTAGGTTCACATCGATCCTACATACTGCTGTCGCTTCATCCTGTGTAATACTAGAATGGACGCTCACTCGTTATGGGGAAACCAATTTCCCTAGCTTATAAATAAATCAGCGGTTATCAAAGTGTATGCATTGCATATTTGTAAATTGTTTGTTACTGTGAGTTAATTAGTTCATTAATTTATAAAAGTTTTATTTGTTCTATTAAGTATATAATAGTATATTATAATTAACTAAAATTTAGTAATATAACTGTGTACATAATAACGCCAACTTATTCTGAATCAGATTATTATCGTTAATATATACTTTTAATTATTTCCTAAAATAATAGTGCAGAACGAAAGAGAATCATACAAGAGATAAGGAAACACGACAAAAAGACAAAAATAGCTGATTCAGCAGAATTATAGTTTATATTACAGATTACACATGAAACAAATTTTGCAATGGTGACCATCATTACAGTCTGAGTCCAATCATTATCAGCTGTTACTTTTTTTTACAATAATTCGTCCAGTCATTATTCGGCATATGTATTAGTTTTATGTTGTGTCTTTGTTATTTGTATATAGCAATCATAATATGACTGTGATTGGAAGTACACCTGTTGTCATCTTTAGTAAATAAATAAATAAAAAAAATAAAAAAATAAAAATAAATATATGAAATAGAAGTTTCTTTTGTACCTGTTCGACAACACATTTGCTTACGATGACGTTTATGTAACATTTACCAGTATGCAGATTGGCTGTATATAGTGACGTCACTGTGACGTATATTAGACAACAACTGAATTTTGGTAAAGCAGATGAAGTGAAAAGCGTTGTGGTCCATACAGTGATACATACGAATTTATGTATACTCTGGATGCCAACGTGGATTCGATGAAAGGATAGCAATAGACTAATTTATACACACCAAATTGTCGCCACTATAACTTGAAGTTTATATTAACAATTTACTTGGCCGTTAAGCTTATATGTCATAGACTAAAAAGGGAAAGAGTATAATTTCCAACCAAGTTTTGAGGCATTCGTCAAACAGAAAATATGTTCACGTTAACAATGAATGCGATTTGGAACACAGTCGATAGTTTAAATGACGATTTCATTATTAATAGCTTTGGAAAAGTCGCTAATTCATTATTATCTTTGTATTCAATACTGTAGTTTAGTGATTTATACATATTTATATCTAATATTTGTGTTGTTTTTTCTGTATGTTGCTTGTTTTTGACTATCGATAATGTATTCATGTCAAATAAAATACTATGAGAAGAGCTCTACAACTCAGAAATACATGTGAACATTTTCTTATATAAGTGTAGTTTTAATAGTGTATATTATTGTAAAGCGTGTTCAGTCACTTGTGTGTTAATATTCTCAGTATTCAAGGATGGCTATGATACAAAATAATGGCGTTATATTAGGTATTTGCGAATACTAAAAAACACACTGTTACCGGTGTTTGCACCTAAAAACGTTTTAAATGCAAACACCGGTGACGGTATTTTTTGAGTATTCGTAAATACATATCATTATTAAATAATGCCATTATTTTGTCACCATATGACCATTCTTGAATAGAATTAGCTCACAAGTGACTATGGCGTGTGTCAATATATAGATTCAGAAAAAAGAAATCATTAAAAAGCTCCAACATTTCGTGTGAAAGATCGCTGTATCGCATGTTAATACGTGGCTAGTACAGTAATAATTGTATTGTATATGACAAGCCGACAACGCATAGCATCACATTGGTTGGTTGATTTTATTGGCATTTCATTCATGAGTAGCCTGTCTTCATCAGTCATGTCGTGCATCGGTCGAACTAATCAAACAATAAATGGCGGCTTGGGAGAAGACACTGTCATTATCACGCCATCGTCGTTGCATTACATATGCTGGGAAGCATTCAATACATTTCTTGATTTGTAAGAGAAACGTCAATAATATCGACTGAAACATATTTGTAAATAATAGCTGACGTCATCACATCCGGAAAAGTGACACTGGAAAAATCGATTGGATATTCCTCCGCAACTATTGAACATTCGTGTTTGTATTAGGTCCGTATGATTAATCTTGACTCCAATGTCAAAATCAGTCTGTGAATACTATATGTGGTTAATATTATGCCGAAAAAAACTTCTAATATTTGCATATTTCGAATATTAAGAGAGGACTATTTTCTAAATATGCGGATTCATATAAAGGATATAGTCACGTGTCGAGCTATTATGGCGCATGCGCGTAATGAAGATTGCCAACTGTATTGGTGCGGCTAAATTTCAGTAACGATGGGCCGATATGGCCCTGCCGGTGGGCTTATTTTAGCCTTTAATATCGGGTGGTTTTTAACGACATTGGTGCAAAAAAATGGTAGGTTATTTAAGCATCATTCAAAATATTTTTAAGAATATTTTAAAATTTTTCCAGGCTGTTGAAACTAAAAATTTCAACGTATATACATATTAACGTAGCTTTCACTGTGTACGTTGTATTTTTTACATTTATTTAACCTATTTTATTTTAGACTGTGCGCCCGTTTTATTGTCCAGCAACCGATATCTTACCGGAAATTTAGCTCTCAGCGATGCAAGTCTTGCAGATACCATCCCGGAGGATTACCAGAACAGTAACTCCAGAGGTGTCAGATCACTTGAAAGACTATTTCGGCGATCGTCACTCGAACGGAAAGATGGTGATGGTGTTGCGGCGACTGATAGTTTGTCACAAGTTCAACAGTCAACAACAATCGCGAAAAATGCCGTGAGCGGAAAGTTCATCCTACTAGTGGTAAGTAGTGTTTTGTCTTACTCTGTGGTAATTGTTTCCAGGGTAGTTTGAAAGATGATGCGTAACGGGGATGACTCAGCCAGCTGCATCTAGTTGTAATGTGTTGAATTTGAGACGTGTGTGTTTTGTTTTTAAATACGCACACTGAATATTATCAAAGTAGACACGCGTCATGTCAACCGAGGGAGTTCAGTGTGCGTGGACACGTACTCATTCAAAGTATTTTCTTTTCACGATCACCAGTCTTTCTTTAGGTATATTTCGGTAATTTTAACATTACGGTTCAAAATGCGTACCTAGATAAAGTATGATAATTCCAAGAACTTGCATATATATGTACACACGTGGGTGGATGTCAGTGTCTCTAAGCTCAGTGTAAACAGACATCTCACTGGAACCTAGAAGACGCTGCACGTCAGGGAATGCGTTTTGTATTCAATTGACTTAAAACCCGACTTGACATTTCAGAGACATACATTTGGTGTTTATATAAAAAGGCTTTTTTTTGTCAGAACTGCTACTATGATCTTAGTAACATAGAACCATGTGATGATAAGGAGGACATTGCTGCTTAAAGTAACAAAATTACTAATAGATGCAATTTATAACTATGGAAACAATAGATAATAATCGCTATGCTAAAGTGGTAAAATATGTTTTGATGGCTCCAACATGAACAAGTCTCAAGGGAGACATTATAAATTTGTTTTTATTTACATACTTATAATAAGTACAAACATATTCAATATTATTTATTTTTGTGTACAGGTTTGTGTATGTTTTTGGTTGTAACCCTATGTGACATAAACATGTATGGCTAATCATAACTAAATTCTCACTGTAAAGAATTTGTGCAGTGAGTTTGAGATACCAAAATGGAAGCTTTTGTCAAAACAAGGAAAGAATTGATGAAATATAAATATTACATTCTGAATCACATATTACTTCATTCTATTAATAAATATATATAAATATAACAATGATTTTTCATCTTTTGTTATTCCAACCATGTTTAGTCAGTTAATTATGGATGCCGAGATGATTGAATTAAAATATGTTTTTATCCAAATGCAGTTATATCTGCCTTGAGGGTGTGATTTTCTGTCAATATGTTATTTTCCAGCTGTGTGTTACTTCATTCCTCCAGTGTAATTAATTTACAACAGTCAATAGGTGTACCAGCCTATCTCTTGTGTAACCATGGTAACAATTAGGTGAAGTGTCATAAGTACTTCTGGGTAGTAACACTATCAATGACAACAACAATTTTATTTAATTTTGTTTTTTTAAATTTGATTATTTTTTTTTATTTTTTTTTGGGGGGGGAGGGGCGGCTACATATGTTATAAAAACCTCAAAATCAAAATTTGTATGATAAAACTTTGTACGATAAAACTGCTAAAAATGAGTATTAACTAGAGCACAGAATTTAAACTACAACCAATCAATTTTTGTTCCTTCAAAACACAACATAAATAAAAAGAAAGAAAGGCCATATAAATTAGTTTTCACAGAGTTTTAGTTGATATAAGTGCAATTAGTAAGTATGTATTGTTCCTGGTCTAAATGATGTAATGTGTTAACAAGTTGTAATGAACAAGAAGTCTGTTAGGTAGTGACACAAGCTGAGTTTGTAAGCTCTTTACTCCAGTGAAGTGCTTAAACTATTCTAGTGTAATGTTAATATCAATGCATGTATTTTATGACATTACTTGTGGCACTGTAAGAAGGGATTTCCCCAAACATTTGTTTTATACATGATATAAAGTTATGTAATCAGTTCTTTTATATAAGTATCTAGTATACCAGGTTTGAGTCAATTGCAAGTTGTGGGTAAGTATGCTGAGTACAGTGAGTAACATACCATTAATTAGTATATTGAAATTTACAGTAAAAGTTAGTTACACCCAAAAATGTATAAACTTGACTTGTGGCTTATTAATTTTCTTTACAAAATGCTGACGTATTACCTTCAGATTTAGCTGATTATTTATTTATGTACAGTCAACAACATGTAGGCCATCTAGGAAATATCTTTGATCAAAATGTTATTTTGTTGTTGTGGAAAAAAGCTGCAATATGTTCCAAAAAACCCCCTTGTTTTTGTGTTTGTTTATTTATTGTGTATACTCAGCTTGTTTAAAAGAAATTTAAAAAAATCCACAAATGTGACTAAAATGCGATAATATTCCGAGGAACTAATTAGGAATAAAATGACGTAAATTAAGTATTCACTATTTGAGACATAGTGGATTACAAAGTACATGCAAACACTGACAGCAGGAAGGTAGATTTAATCTTAGTATCATATGTACTGTCACACACAGCTGACTGCTGTGACATACAAGCACTTTGTAGGATTTCAAATTCTGTAGTTAGAAAAGGACAGATGACTATCTTTAAGTAGTTCGTTTGGACTACTTGTAGACTAGTAACTATACATGTGGGTTCATTTTCTATATCTAGCTCATTTGGACTACTTGTAGACTAGTAACTATACATGTGGTGGGTTCATTTTCTATGATCTCTCTCTGTGTCTAGTCACATGGACAAATTCTACTGAAAATCTAGCTAAATCTCCTGCTAGGGAAATGGTGTACAGTGCATGTCAGTAGTAATCTATCACACACTGACAGGTGGTTGTAATTGGTTACTTTGATAAGTTTACTTACAAACGCCATCTCCAGTCTGAACGTAAGTCACATGATCACATAAAAATCAACACTCCAACAGCATTAAACTACTGTGATCAGTAATAAGAACGGAATGTTGTGCTACACAATGCCATTTGACTATACACTGTGTGGAGAGAAAGATAAAAAACGAGCCAACACATATGTAGTTTCTAAACATATACCTAGAAGATATCAATTTATAGGAATTAGTAATATCATGTTTTATTTCTGGCCAAAGCTCCGATAAAGTAAATGCACAGGACTAGATTCTAGGGTAGAGAAAGAGCTGATAACAATGCTTGTCACCATGTTTACTATGATAGTCAAGAGTATGGAGATATTGTGCTTTGTGGCGATGTGCGGTATTTCTCAATGAAAGATAGTATGCTTCTTGAGGGATTTTACCATAGAAATTTTCTTCTTTTGTGACAAATCCCTTGGTAACCTCATGTTAGATAGAGATGGTGAATGAATGCTTGGGGAATATTTTTATCATGTCGTGAAATACTTTTAAATACCCAACAGCCTGAAAAAGGTGTTTCATTCATAGCCATCATATATGTTGTATATATTTTGCTGTTTTTGATTTTTAGAATCCAAAGACAGAAATTAATCTTACATTTATATTTCCCAAATATTTCACTGAATTATACGTTGGGGAGCAACTTGTAGTACCTGATGATCTAAAACCCAACAACACATTTTCTTGAGTTTGCAAAATAAACAGGAATCAGTCCATCTGCCGTATGACACCCAAAAGATATATTTTGATTATTTGTCTTGAAGACACCCAGTTTTGTATGGATTTGGTCATTTTGAAAACCTTTCCACAACCAATCATAATACATTGTTACCATGGAAACAGTGCAATCAGCCTGCTACTGATAGCCACATTTTGTTGTTGTGTGTCAAATATGAGAAAAACTGGATTTCTTGTGAGTCAATACCTAGTAAGACTAAGAGATAGGGAAAAACAATTTTTTTGGTGGTCACTAGAAATTGTGTGTGTCAGTGGCAAATTGTGCATGTGACTGTCACCCACAAACATTTACTGTTTTGTATCTCTTACTTACATACTTTTTATCATTTAACCCGTTATGCAATATTTTGTGTGTCATTAGTGGTTTGGAAATCCACACCAATACCATCAATTCCAAGTAATGAAATGAACTTAACAGAAATATTAGAATGTATTGAAGTGGAAATTTCCATTTTGATTAAAATGTTTCATTATCTATTAAGTATAAATTAAACTGAGAGATGAATGGACGTAGGTGACAAATAATATGAGAGATGTGAATAGACGTAGGTGACACTGACAGGTCATATGGGAGATGTGAATAGATGCAAGTGACAGGTCATATGGGAGATGTGAATAGACGTAGGTGACACTGACAGGTCATATGGGAGATGTGAATAGACGTAGGTGACAGGTCATATGGAGATGTGAATAGACATAAGTGACAGGTCATATGGGAGATGTGAATAGACGTAGGTGACAGGTGATATGGAGATGTGAATAGACGTAAGTGATAGGTCATATGGTAGATGTGAATAGACGTAGGTGACAGGTCATATGGAGATGTGAATAGACGTAGGTGACAGGTCATATGGAGATGTGAATAGACATAAGTGACAGGTGATATGGGAGATGTGAATAGACGTAGGTGACAGGTCATATGGAGATGTGAATAGACATAAGTGACAGGTCATATGGGAGATGTGAATAGACGTAGGTGACAGGTCATATGGAGATGTGAATAGACATAAGTGACAGGTGATATGGGAGATGTGAATAGACGTAGGTGACAGGTCATATGGAGATGTGAATAGACATAAGTGACAGGTCTTATGGGAGATGTGAATAGACATAAGTGACAGGTGATATGGGAGATGTGAATAGACGTAGGTGACAGGTCATATGGAGATGTGAATAGACATAAGTGACAGGTCATATGGGAGATGTAAATAGACGTAGGTGATAGGTCATATGAGAGATGTGAATAGACGTAAGTGACAGGTCATATGGAGATGTGAATAGACGTAAGTCACATCACATCAATCAAATCACATCGATATATTCATGTTAGGTTTTTGGAGATGATAAGAAAGTTGATGTATAGGATGAAATACATATTTAAATTAATTAGAGGTGAAAAACATGAATACAGAATGTACATTGGTATATCTACCATGGGAACTATACATTATGTTTACAAAGAATACAGAAGCTGTCTGAATTGCTGATGTACTATTGTACATTTTCCATGGAAACGGTACATGTTTTTCTGTTTTGGAGATTGTTAGATAAATTATGTAGGCTGATTGAATGATGATGTTATGAATGAAAACATGACATTTCATGCAACAAAATATTTTTAAAAATGTAATGAAATTTCCCAAATTGTCAAATTTTTCATTTTTTGATTGATAAATTTTGTATAATACAAGTATACCAGAAGATATTTGATGTCATCAACAAAAACCTTAATTTATTAAAATCACAAATATAGTCACATTATTCATAACAATTTTGTAAGATTATGGATTAAGATATGACATTGTCTTAAAATTAAGATCTTGAGTTATTAAAATTACCTCATACAATAAAATTACTAAAAATGTAATTATAACAATAAATTTTCAAAATTCAAATTTTCTTTTGATATATAAAGAAAATGAATTCTAAAAGTTACACAATGTGTTGAACAAAACTATTATTTTATTAAGATTACCAAATATAGTTAGTAACTGATATGATTATAGCTATATCAATAAATTTTCAACATTTTTCAAAATTTATATTTTCTCTGTTTGATTTATAAGATAAAGAAAGATAGCTCAAGGTATGTAATGTCATGAATAACATTTTTAATTTATGAAATCACAAAAATTTTCAATTTTCTGTGTTTGATTTTTTACCTATAAAGATGAGTCAGAAAAAGTAGCTAAAGGTTTATTATATTGATGTCACAAAATGATTTATCAAAATCACAACATGCAATAAAATTATCCATACATATAAACAATAAATATCAAAATGTTTAAAATTCTCATTTGGCTTATGAGTTATAAGGTTACCATGGTGAATTATGAAAGATTGCTCAAGGTATGCATTGATGTCACGAACAAAAACTTAAACTTATAACTATCAAAAAATGAAGTTAAATCGTTTATATATATTGTCATCGTTCTCAAAATTCACATATTCTCTTTTGATTTGTAAGATAATGAATAACTGAAGGATGGCTGAGGGTATATAATGTGTTGACGTCATAATGATGCAATGATTGGTTGAATGCACGTATTAAAAATGCAGTCATAATGATGCGATGATTGGTTGAATGCATGTATTAAAAATGCAGTCATAATGATGCGATGATTGGTTGAATGCACGCATTAAAAATGTAGTCATAATGATGCGATGATTGGTTGAATGCACGCATTAAAAATGTAGTCATAATGATGCGATGATTGGTTGAATGCACGCATTAAAAATGTAGTCATAATGATGCGATGATTGGTTGAATGCACGCATTAAAAATGTAGTCATTAATTTGCTATAAGTAGATTCTGTTTTATAAAGCTGTTTACACTGAGAAGAACTTGTGAATTGAGGTCACCTCACATACGTACAATGAAACCAGTAGTATGAATTAAACTTATGGATAGGAAAAATGAAATTTAATTGTGAGTCATGATTTTGAATATCTGAAATTACATACCAAGTTCTATATATGAACATGGTTTTATTATATCATAATTTAATATTCAAAAAGTGATTTGCATGATTTCCTACTTGGTTTTGAAAATAAAATTGACTAATATGTTGCTAAGCAACCATGGATGAATGAATATCAAGATATAATTTCAAATTTTATGGGATTTCCTATTTTTTTTTTTGAAAAAAAATGAAATTTGACTAATATGTTGCTAAGCAACTATGGACAAATGAACTATATTTGATTTCAAATTTTTGGAGTGTTCTTTCAGAAATGTATACTGATTTGTTAGATGTTAAAATAATGTTTGATTAAGTAAGTACTCCGTTGCTAAGCAAACAAAGTTTACATAATTTCATACTATGCTTTCAAAGTAAAATTTGATTATTAGGTTGCTTAGCAACTACAGATGAAGAATATGAGAAGTGATATTTCAGAGAGGTTTATTGTTTCATTAATTTATTAAATGCAAATTTCATGAATTAATGTTTTTTGTGATTATGCTGACTGAAAATAGCAATAATAAATAGCAATTGATGAAGTCATACACCTATTGTAAGAGACATTGTAATTTTGTAAAATTAATCTGTGGGACTTTGTGTATGATCTGAAAGTTAAACCTGATTGTCCTGTTGCTAAGCAACAATGGAAGAACAATTTCAAAATTTACCTGATGTGGAAGCAGATAATTGTTTATGGAATTAGTTTTCCGAAAATTAATGTGTGATTTCCTGGATAAGATTACTACAAGTGTTCTGTCATATTAATCTAGTCACTCTCATGGATATGAAAAGGAATTTATTAATTAAGTTATTTTGTGCCAATTCACATCTACATTAACACTGGGATGATATCCCCTGGCAGATATATGATAACAGGGGAATAGGGTGAATTTATACCAATACAACTATGATATCACTACTAATACGATATATACAAAATATATGATAATAGGGGAATAGGGTGAATTTATACCAATACAACTATGATATCACTACGAATACGATATATACAAAATATATGATAATAGGGGAATAGGGTGAATTTACACCAATACAACTATGATATCACTACGAATACAATATATACAAAATATATGATAATAGGGGAATAGGGTGAATTTACACCAATACAACTATGATATCACTACGAATACGATATATACAAAATATATGATAATAGGGGAATAGGGTGAATTTACACCAATACAACTATGATATCACTACGAATACAATATATACAAAATATATGATATCTCTTCTGCTGTCACTGTGGGAAGGGATGAATACACACCTTAGCATGATATCATCCTGATATATGTACAACTGTATTGAAATGTGGACTACTAGATGTCACATTATGGTAATGGAGAATTGGAGATTAGAGTGGGATTTGAGATGATATCTCTGTCACTGTGTTTGCAAGTTGGTAGATGTACATGTATCATTGTGTAATGGTAATTAGGGACTTGGTGAGAAAACTGTGCCAGTCAGTTTGAAATCATCCTTGGTACATCTTTGTTGTTGAATGTAAAGAAACAGTTTGAAAAGACATATTGAAATAACTGATATTATTTGGTATACTTTTTGTGTAGTTTTATGGTTATTCTATATCTAAGTCACAGCTCAGACTGACAATCCATTCACATTGCATTCACTTTAAATTCAGTGTACATAATTCATACTATAGAAACCATGCAGTTAAATTGAATTCTCAGCTCATTCACTTAAAATTGATATATCCTGGAGTATTATTGAAGTAAATGGTTTATGAATTGAGTTTTTATTGATGTACAAATATTGTATGTATCATAATCTATACAATTGAAATTATGAATATAAGAGTCCACAAATCATGCCTGCCACTGCAGTCTGGGTTGTAGGTGGCTGAGTGGTTAGCTCATATGCCTCTTGCCACTGCAGTCTGGGTTGTAGGTGGGTGAGTGGTTAGCTCATATGCCTCGTACCACTGCAGTCTGGGTTGTAGGTGGGTGAGGGGTTAGCTCATATGTCTGTTACCACTGCAGTCTGGGTTGTAGGTGGGTGGGTGAGTGGTTAGCTCATATGCCTGTTAACCACTGCAGTCTGAGTTGTAGGTGGGTGAGTGGTTAGCTCATATGCCTCGTACCACTGCAGTCTGGGTTGTAGGTGGGTGAGTGGTTAGCTCATTATGCCTCTTACCACTGCAGTCTGGGTTATCAGTGACTGAGTGGCTATAGCTCATATGTCTGTTTTACCACTGCAGTCTGGGTTGTAGGTGACTGAGTGGTTAGCTCATATGTCTGTTACCACTGCAGTCTGGGTTATCGGTGACAGTGGTTAGCTCATATGTCTGTTACCACTGCAGTCTGGGTTGTAGGTGACTGAGTGGTTAGCTCATATGTCTGTTACCACTGCAGTCTGGGTTATCGGTGGCTGAGTGGTTAGCTCACATGTCTGTTACCACTGCAGTCTGGGTTGTAGGTGACTGAGTGGTTAGCTCATATGTCTGTTACCACTGCAGTCTGGGTTATCGGTGACTGAATGGTTAGCTCATATGTCTGTTGCCACTGCAGTCTGGGTTATCGGTGACTGAATGGTTAGCTCATATGTATGTTACCACTGCAGTCTGGGTTGTAGGTGACTGAGTGGTTAGCTCATATGCCTGTTACCACTGCAGTCTGGGTTATCGGTGACTGAGTGGTTAGCTCATTATGTTATGATGATATTCTTTTCATATTTTCTTATCCATTTAACCATTTTGAACCTTCCGAGTGTCAATAACAAAGTGCCTTGTATCAGATAACTCTGTCAGTGGCAGGCCTGTTTATGAGTCATCATGCAAAGTGTATGATGTTACTGTGATGCAAATGATCAGAAGGACAAGTTCATGCTGTCATTGATATATCTAGGAATGTATAGTAAAGTCGCAGGTGTCAAATGAGATACAATGTTATCAAATTTAATTTACAAATATGTGAAATTACTTGACATATGTTATAGTCTCACGGGACATCATCTGTTATTATATTACCCCAGGGTCCACAATTACAAACATTGGTCTAGGTACTTTTTGCAATGTTATAGTTGGTATTTCTGTTAGGAGAGTGACAGTGCATCTAGGTACCAACTCCAGACGTGCACAGCAGATCAGGTTTGTGAAAAATTTGTCCAAGATTTCTGTTAGCATCCATAATGAAAGTGTAAAATTTATATTTTACTTTCCAAGGGAAGAACATTTTGAGTCTTCTAGTTTTGAAAGACTAATTTTCACATCTTGCATGCATGTGTTGCATTTACATACTGCGTGGTTGTAAGGTATGTTAACAACTACGTACTTCCACATTTATGTTTCATTGATTAAATAAGAGAAAAATTGTCATTATGGAAGTCAAAATAACGGGAGGGAGGACACTTTTGAATATTCATTTAAAATGTAAAGATCCAAGATCCTGTAAGCATTACAATTGTCTATATAGTACTGTTTTGGTATACATAATATTTGTGGTATGGCTTAGACTCTTACAGCAGTTGATACATGTACACCAATATAGCATTAGTTACATTATTGCATGTATATTCAGATAGACTCAGGTCACCGTGGTAACTACTGAATCTTGTGTCATAAATGATATTGACTTTGTTGACAGCATGCATATCAATGCAAGATGTATAGCTGGGCCTATGATGTTCACGTAATTCTTTTAAGTGCACTGACCTCTCCATTCCACCATTGTTAGTTATATATATACTTTATTAGTGTGAAAATGTTGTACGTATTCGTAATTCTAATCTAGTAACATCAGCAGCTTGCTGTGCAGAATATTTTAAGTCCACACTGAAAAAATTGATGTCTTGAAAGTTTCATTATCAAGGAATATTTATCTGTATTAAAATATAATGATTCAGGAGGTTGATATTTAGTATATACATGTGTAATGCTATGATTGACAGAAATTGGTGAATTGTGGACTTAAGTCAGCTAATCCTCAAATGATTAAGTACATGTGTGTCTCTCTTGTGTGTGTGTATTTGTGTATGTGTACACTGTATAGTGTGTGTGTGTGTGTGTGTGTGTGTGTGTGTGTGTGTATTTGTGTATGTGTACAGTACACTGTATAGTGTGTGTACGTGTGTGTGTGTGTGTGTGTGTGTGTGTGTGTGTGTGTGTGTGTGTGTGTGTTTCGTGTGTGTCCTGTTTGTCCCATCCATTTTGCCATTGATTACATGTGAAATTTGGTAGTATATGGTCTGAGTGCCAAACTGTGTGTGTTCTCAGAGTTAATACATATGTCTAGTGATTGTCATGACCATTTTATTGATTTGATGGTTGGTAAAACTTTCTTATAATTCATTCTATCACATCAACACAATTAATATGCCATTAACATGTGGTGGGAGGTATTCAAATATTGCATACTGTAGTCAGTTTATTTGAATTGTTACTGTGTGTATGTGTATGCATTAATCCATACACAATGCACATTTGTTGTAATCAAACCAGCAAAGTTCTATATAGTAATAAAGAGCTTGTCTATACAACTTTGGGACTTCATCACTTCTTAAGTATACAATAGAAAAAATTACAGTGACCAAAAGTCAGGATAATCAATAACGTTTCCACATTAAACATTTAGTAAGTTCTTTGTAGGGTTAAGACAAGTGAAATGAAGCATTGGTGTATGACAGAAGAACTGCAAACATTGAGGTCCCCTAGTGAGATATAATCAATATGTACATTGTATAGAAAACCTCAAAAACTGAAAGTTCTCTGTGCTTTACAATAGTTTGATTGGTTTGTCAGGGGAAATAACCAATGTCGTTTATTGGACTAAAGACTAAATCAATACTTGACCAAGGATAGAACAATGAAAACTACTTTGTGGATAATTATATTGAACTTTTTTAAAAGTCTACACTGGTACTGTCACATAAGGGTTTTGATGAGGGAGTACATGCTAGTCAGTATGTTGTGGATGTTGAAGTTTTCAAAGGTCCTAAATTGGGACTGTCACTTTAGGGTTATGATAGGGGTCCATGCCATTATTATGCAGTTGATCACCGTGGACATTACATTTGCATGAATGTATAAACTAACAAACTTAAATTTGATTGGATGCTATTGCATTTGAATATTACTGTTAGCCAGGTGCTAAAGTTATCATTATTTGTATCAGCTAATGTCAATATATTAGTGAATTCAAACCCTGACTAAGAGATAAAAAAACCCAACAACTCAAGAATGGTTTTTCCCTCGTAGAAAACATGTCAACGTATATATTACTGCTACCCAGGTAGTAGTATTACTATTCAAATTATCTGATGTAATTTTTATATGAAGATATAGAAGGACAAAACGCTAGGTTTAATAGGTACAAGAAAATAATACTTCAGACTCTTTTATTTTGTCCTCGTAGAGAATGTTCCAGCTTGTAGATTATTAGTCCACGATATTGGATCTACTAGTGCATAAATACACCATTAATGTATACTTATTAAATTGTACTAGATGGAGTCATGAATTGTAATTCAGCTTACACCAAGTAACTAAAGATGGTATATATGATAAAAGATGAGAAATTCCTTGATTTGTGTTGTATGCAGCTGTTCATACCAGAGGCTAATCATTTCACATAAAGATGATTGTGGTATTTGAAGTGTATCGGTTTTCTCATACCGATGGCACTAAAGAGTTTTCCATTTGTATGACAATGATAAGTTACACTTATTCTAATTACTTTTCTGTCAGCTTTTTGAATAGCAAGGAAGTACAGTTGTATGATTACAAGAAGCTGTATTCAAGCGGTGTTTCAGTCATACAGTGTTGCCATGGAAACATTATAGACAGTGTAAAATTGGAAATACCTGTCATGAATGTAGTGACAATGAATGTGTTGTCAAGGACAGTGCAGGTTACGTTACCAGAGGAAGCCAGAATGTATGTATGGTGGAGAAAATACATTTATAATGTCATGACACATTTGAAGTTCAGAAATTCACATTTAAAAATTTATAATGTTGTCATGAGATACTTGAATTTCAGAAATTTACACTGCATCATATTTACTTACAGTTAAAGTTTAGGCTAGTCTTGTAACAAGAGCTCATGTCTACACTTGGAAGGTTGGCAAACAAAAGTAGAGGATGACAGTACCACTTAGGAAGACCTCGGCAACACTTTTAGCTGTAGCAGCTACACTAAGTTTAAGGAATATCACTTGTGTTTTACCTTGCTTCTTAATTATGACTAAATGCAAAAGTTAGATCATTTAATTTTACCTTACTCATTCCATTGATGGTATGGATAAAATCAGACAAAAGCGAATTTTTTAAGGTAATTTTGATAGTCTAAGATCATGTCATTCATTTATGTAATATTAATAGTAGATCATGTCATTCACGTAATAGTAGATCATGTCATTCATTCATTCATATAATATTAATAGATCATGTCATTCATTTATGTAATATTAATAGTAGATCATGTCATTCATTCAAGTAATACTATAGTAGATCATGTCATTCATTCATATAATAGTAGATCATGTCATTCATTCAAGTAATACTATAGTAGATCATGTCATTCATTCGTGTAATACTATAGTAGATCATGTCATTCATTCATTTAAGTTTTATATGCCATTGAATGCATCATGTCATTCATTCATATCATGTCATGACTTTTGTGTGGACCTTAAAGTTTTGTAATCTTGAGTAAAAAACTACTTTTAGAGAGATTTTATCATATAAACAAAAAAAACCACCAGCAATAGTAAGAAATATAATTTCAAAATGATAATTTAGAAATTTACAAGCATTTAAATACAACAAATAAGATATCTTTATTGTCCATCTACTGCTCTTGTCCAGATGTTAAAATTGTCAGTTGTTCCCAGAGGTACTGGAGAACCTTTAAATGCTGTTAACTTAGAGTAATTGTAAGAATTATTGGTATGCAAATATACTGTACATTATGATATTAATGGTTACAGTGTTGGCATTGTTCACTCTACCAAAGTAATAGGAGCACCAAGTCAGCTTGTAACTTCTGAACCCACTAGTTGGTAAGTTTCATTTGATGAAATCAGCCTGAACCACTTAAGGTTGTTGTATAGGCTATTTTTCATCCAATTCTTTATTGTACAAATATTGTTGTAACTTTGTTAAATATAAAGATATTGACACCAAATTTTCTGAGTTTGTCCCTTTAATATTCATCATAACATTAAAAACATTAAAGTAGAGTTTGTTTAAATTATGATGAAATTTGACACCTGTGTATATTATTATATCATATTTTTCATATTTTCCACTCTGTAATAGGCAATTTTGATTTTTTTAAAAAAAATTTTTTTACAGTTGTGATCATAAATATACATGTCAAAATCTGTCTAGACAAAATTTTGAAATTTTGATCCAAAATGCTTCAAATTAAATGTCAAAAAGGCAAATTTTGTTGTATGCGTACCCCATTTTCAACAAAGTAGTGCCGAGTGCCTGTTTCACTAACAAAAAATCCCTCTAACCAGTTTCTCGTCCTTCATCTCAATTATCAAATAAAACAAACCCGAATTCCCTAGCATGTATAATAAGCTAGAACGAGTAAAATGAAGAAACGTTCTAAATGGTCAAAAAGGCAAAAAAAATCCCATTTTTTGACAACTTTTCAACCATTTCGCGGTACTTGTAAAAACAATACTTGCGAACGCGTAAGTGATTCTGTCTCTTTGAACCCTCTAGAATGAATGAAAATCGTAATATGGCTTGAAAACAGGTTAACACTCTGATATATGGCCGCTTACATTGCTAATATGTAGCGTTTCGGTAATGCGATCAACTGTGTCAAGGCTAGGGGGACATCAACAAACTCATGCATATTGCGCATGCGTATCTTTGATTTCAATACGGAGCGTACGGTCACTCAGTTACTTTCTACAGCGTGATATGAAAACTTTTAGCTGCCGTTGGACAACCCTCGAAGACTCACTACCATATTTGGCATACACTACCACGATGCCGAAAACGAAACTAGGTAAACGACGTTCCAAACTTCGTTACGAGGCCTTGGCTGAGAATGGAGGGACAGTGTTTCCGTGTGATCATATCTAGTCATGACTCATGCTTGCAGACGTAACTTGTACGCGCGGGGTGACGATAGATTATGAATATGACCTTGGAGGACAATTGTCAGACTAGAGTTTCGAATTACTCCCTCTGAAACTACGCACCGGACTACAGCAAATCTTATGTATTTTACGCATTTTCAATAAAAATTACATAGAAAAAATTGTGTCTGCAGGCAACCATACGCATTCCATTAGCCAAAGAAGACAGAGCGAGTTTGCCTAGTGTGAGCTCACACGTGTGAACGGCGCGGTACAAGCAAACATGAGGTCTATGAGTATGATGCAAATCGTCGTTCCTGAAATTGCCTGTTCGATAGTCCATGACGACTCAAATGTACAATGTGAGCAAAATTAAAATGTTTCAATGTTTCAGTTAGGTCCTCAGTGTAGTTACGTATCATTCCCTGGGAAAATCATGATTTCCATCCGCAGATTGCTATAAATAAACACAGTTGCTTTGATTTGTTTATTGTTGTGTCTTTGATTACTTGATGTGTCGCCCATGTCGGCATGCAATCTGAAAATGGTTGTTTTATTCAGGAAAGCGACTCTTAAAATGTATCTAAGCCGTTCATAAAATGTTCAATATTTGTTGGCACTATCAGCTAGTCATGACATCGACTAACATCGTAGAGACATACTGGGATTATATTTACCGCTACGGAGACCAAACTTGGCTCGATCAGTATTCACCGTACCGCATGCATTTGTTTTGAAATACATCGCTTGTGGTAATTGTATCGATGTGAACTCGTACTCGCACATGTGACACGGTGATGTTATATTATTAGCCTTTTAGTCTAGAAACGAATACGACGTGAATAGTAATACATGTAGTTTAGTTAAGATTGACTGCTTTCAGAGATGACACCGTGGCTTTTGGAAATAGAACAAGTTTAATCAATCATAAAACAGCCTTCACCGAATTTTGAAAAACAAAACGTGGAAGGAAAATCATTTGACTTGAGATCGTGTACGTGTGTACATAATACATCAACGCCGTACTTCTGAACTTATGCTAAACTCGGAGTGTGGGCAATACTTCTGCGGGCACCTGATTCTGTCAGAAGCACATGCTCACGATGACAAAAAAATTGTCATCCATCAAACGTTTTTTTTCGTCTTTAAATTTATAACAATTGACAAAAATGCCGACACTCAACGTTTTACAGTCAGGCATTTAAAATACTAAAACATCTTTACGGCAGACTCTCACACTCCCCGTGTGTGTGTTACTCAGGAATTTGTCGTAGAGGGCGCATCAGACTCCCCAGCAAAATGTCAATTACTCTTAGTTGGTCAAAGTTTGTGGCTGTGTTACTGCTTATTGACGGTATGCCCTTTGCTAGTTCCGACTCCAGTGCGTCTAAATAAAAATGTATGAGTGGATTTACATAGTTTTATTGATAAATTCACCTGACGTCCTAGCCCACACAGATACCTTAATTTATACAAAAGTGGTATTATTACATATGTACCAGAGATTATGCATGTTGCGTGTGCATACTAGTGGTATTTGCAGTGCAGTTCAATATTGAAAACATTATTGCTTATCTGCATGCAAATGATATGCAAACAAGGTCGCATTCGTTAGTTGTAAACAAAAGCACTTGATCGCAGAGTTTAATTTTTACAGAAATTTACTGTAAATATATGTAATAATAACAGAACTCCATTCTGTGTGAGTTCCAGTATGGGTACTAACTGCTCAGGAGTATTTGCACTCGTAGTTATGGTGTTTTCTGCTGCACTTTTTTATTCACTACGCTTGTGTAAGTACGGCTTCAGAGAACTTGTACAAATACCCCGAGCATGCTATACTTTCACTGCCATGTCATGGGGAGCTGTCATATTATAGTACCGGTACTAGCAACCACAAGACCTACAAAGTATGCATAACTGGCAAGTACAGAAGCCATTACATTCCAGGGAGGACACAGGAGTGTAATCATCAAAAGGAACATTATTGATTGCTTCCTTCTATGCTGGCATTAACAAGCATAGGCATGTACTGGTTATCCATATTCATAATACTAGGAAAATATATTCATTGTTATGTAAATAACAGATGTCTGTTTGATGTCCGTGAAATGCTCCACAATAATTAGTGAAAACAGGAAAGGACAATTCATTGGATTGGATGGCGCCAGAATGTGCATACATTTGTATGTGTTTGTTTCTCAATTTGCATAATAGCATTTTAATGTATGTACAATTGGAAAGGACAGTCACAGGTTTATCGTTTCGACCGATATTTGTATCATAGGGGAAAGGTATCTTTGTGAAAGGTTATGATGGTCAAATATGACGTTTTGTTTCCTGTCTGCTAATCTCTGAGTTGATGGCTATTTTTTGACACATCTGTACTGGTACAGGTTTATTTTAAGCGGGTAATCCGTCCCGTGACCAGGCAGTGCAAAACCCTTGCATGTTGTTAAGTCGGTAATATGCAGGTATGTCTGGAATGTTGCATATCTGGGCCACATGGAACTCAACATGTGGAGCTTCTAACTGACTCAGCAAAAATATAGAAGTAGTATCATATCATACACTTTTATCCTTTCAAGTTAACAAATGTTTTGTTGAAGACAATGATTTAATCAAAATATTGTTCACCCAGCATAGGATTTAATCACTTGTCAGCAAACATATTTGTATACTTGTACACATAATACAGCATAATAAATCTAAACATATTTGTATACTTGTACACATAATACGGTATAATAAATCTAAATATATTTGTATACTTGTACACATAATACGGTATAATAAATCTAAACAAATTGATTTTGGGGAAAGATGCCTGATTGAATTTGAATTTTATGTATATGTATAACAGCCAGGATTACTCGGCCTATCAGATAGTTTATGATTTTATTAGCCCGTGGTTCATATTGTCTGAACAAAAGGTACCAAGGGATTTTGCTGTGGAGAATGTACCATGGATTTTGATAAGTTGTGTGGGTTGATGCAGTGATTCTCACCCTAAAGTTGGAGAATACAAGTTGATTTGTTTTTCAAATTTTGGTAGTTATAAGACATTTCACTTTCATAGATTGTTCTGTAGTTACTGTTCAGATGTTACAATGCAGTTACTGTTCAGATGGTACAATGCAGTTACTGTTCAGATTGTACAATGCTGTTACTGTTCGGATGGTACAATGTAGTTACTGTTGAGATGGTACAATACAGTTAATACTGTTCAGATGTTACAATGCAGGTACTGTTCAGATGGTACAATGTAGTTACTGTTCAGATGTTACAATGCAGGTACTGTTCAGATGGTACATTGTAGTTACTGTTCAGATATTACAATGCAGTTACTGTTCAGATGTTACAATGTAGTTACTGTTCAGATGGTACATTGTAGTTACTGTTCAGATGGTACAAATGCACTTACTGTTCAGATGTTACAATGCACTTACTTACTGTTCAGATGGTACAATGTAGTTACTGTTCAGATGTTACAAATGTACTTACTGTTCAGATGTTACAATGCACTTACTGTTCAGATTGTTCAATATCCTTACTGTGGATGGTACAAATGTACTTACTGTTCTTATCTACATTTTAAGATGAGAGGAAACTACTGTTGTGTAACAAGCTGGACACAATACAAAGCTAAACAATTTGTTTTATGTAATTGTGTAAAGTTTAGCATATAAAAGTCATGAAAGTTTACCTAATAATAATATTCTGTACAATTTTCCAAAATGAAAGAATGTCTAATAATATGTTATGGAAAATGGAATTGAACTTAGAATGCAGCAGTCAGTCAAATGAAAAAAAGGATTTACAATCATGTACAGTTTCCTAAAAAAAAGCTCACTTGGGAGTAACACAAGACAATTACTTGACATTAGTAATGTAGAAGTAGGTATATTATAACTTGACTTGCCTGTAACTTGCATAAGTCCATGCTATAGATCTGAATAATTGCTCCCAAGATTAAAAACTGTTCTTTTAATGTGTACATCTGGATCTGCATAGGTATATATTTCTGCAACTAATACAGTTTGCTGCAAACTCCACATGGTTCCTGTTATAATAGTGATATTTTGAAATATGTTTCTATTTGTGTTCAACAACAGAAATGAGTAAAGCCATATTTTCATAAAAAATTACAGTTTTACTGGTGTTCGTCTCATGGTTTATGGGAATTTCCACTTACGACACAAATCAAAGTGTATCATTTCTCACTCTCTGTTACTTTGGTTCTGAAGCAGGTAGTGTTGGATATGTGCAAAATTGACCCAAACACTACTTACCAAGTCCATTAGATGTATGTATCAGATCACTAGAAGATAAAGTTTAGAGATTCTTGGATAAAAGATGTGTCTTAAATTTGACGTGGGCGTAGGTTGCTGAGGTCATTATGGTAGAAATGCCTCATTTCCATTCAAAATGTGAAGCACAATGTGATGTGTTAATTGGGTTATGAATAACAACTGCTGATGGTTCACCCAAAGCACTTAGACCAAATGTAACAATTCATTAAGCCTTAACATCGTATCTGAGTAAAATAATTCCATTTTAACTTGAATTGTGAGAACATGAAATGTCTCAAAGGTATTATTGATGCAAGCAGATGACAACATTTCATAATTGATGATCATCTAAGGACCTATTGGAACCAAAATGATATTCATCCAAGTCTAATTGAAGTGTGCTTGTAATGGTTTTAAAGTTGGACAAGTTTACATAAAATGCCGGATTTTGTATAACAACAGTCTGTTTTCTTTCTCAAATTTCGCACCCACTCACAAAATTGTTACAAAGTGTCGTTGTTATGATCTGCATTCCGATAGATTTGAAGAGCACAAGATTGGTTTACTTATTGTAAGAGTTAGATGTACATGCTGATTGCACAATGTAGGACTAAGATGCCAATATAAAGTTTCATTCTTTGAGATGACCACGTAATTGTTTAGTAAGTAGTCTAGTTATATATATGCATTACAATCCTCGCCACCATATGGTCAAATGTGCTACCCTTAACTGCATTCATATAAACCTTATGATGTTATCGCGTCCCCACTTGATTTTAGTTTCAGACTGGAGAAGTGGAGTTCGGTTAATGAGCAGTTGTCTAAAGGAACTAACCAATTGCAACCACCTTTCAATTTGTGATGGATTACTACTGACATGCACTGTTCATCCCTTCCCCAGCAGGAGATTTAGCTAGATATTGATAGTATTTGTCCCTTTGACAAGACGTTGGAAAGAGATTGTAGGGAAGGACTACATGTACATGTATAGTAACTAGACTATTGTGTAAGTTGCTAATTATAAATATTTAATTATATTCAATTCAGAATACATATGTAATTTTGTTTTCAAAGTGTTGCAGATTTTGTTATGTAAATTCAAAAATGATGATCAAACTCGAATTGATTTTATGATTTTTTTGATAGAATACAAGGAACTTCACCAAATGATAAAACCCTAAAAAAAAGTTATTACTAATAGTAATATGGAATGGGTTTTTAAAAAAAAAAATTGTCAGGTAACTAAATGCAGAAAATCTCCCCAGGTAGTAAAGACTATTTCAAATGAAAAGTATTTATAAAATGTATTAAAACATAAAAATATGAATATTACAGAGAAAATAGCCAAGCTTTGAAATGTTTGTCTACAATTTTATTAGTAAGTTGGTGAAATATAGACTTAATATCAGTCCTATTTTTGTGAGTGATACATATTTAAAATATGAAATTATCATATAAAAGTATTAAAAGCTGTGAACACTTTGTCTAATGTTATGAATAATTAAATGGAGTAACAGAACATAGCACTTCTATTCTATGTCTGGTGATATTCTTAAGTAAATACACTCATATTTCAAGTGTTAATCAAACATGAAATGTTGTGACACCTTGGTGAAAATTATCAGAAATCCAACCAAAAAACCAGTCATATATTATTGTTATGATATATATGTAACAAAAAAAGCTGTTGTTTTAAATCAGTGGGTGTTTAGGCAAATATATTACTATTATTAGTGTGACCACAGAAACAGGAAAAGGCTGTTCAGTGAATGAAATAATTAGGAAAAATAGTGAAAATTGTCAGAAATCCATTAAAAAATGTCTTATAAAAAATATTGTTTTAAAATCTGTAGATGTCTAGGCCAATATGTTAGTGTGAGCACAGAAACAGGAAAAGACTCTTCAGTGAATGAACTATGTCGGAAAAGTACAGCTAAAATATCTCAGTTTGGTATAACATGTATAGTGGAAGAGTAAACATATGGCTGGCTTGTGTGAATTGGGGATTAAGTTGTTGCTGCATTTCAGTGAATGGAACTATAAGTTCTTTTGTGTTTATATACAAACAGTCATCAGGCCATACTAAATACAATATGGTTCACCAGTCCTCAGTATTAAGCCCAAATTGCAATACAATGTTATAAACCTTACATGAACATACGTTGTAACCAGCCATACAGTTTGTAACGTGGAACATGTATGCATGACGTAAACACAATTTTTAACATGTACATGTACATATGTATGTATGACGTAAACAAACAAATGAGAATAGTGACATTATGGTATGTTTGTGTACTGACACATAAGCCCTGTCCTCACCTGAATCAATTAAACAAATTATTTGAACTGAATAATTCGGTTAGATTGGTACAGAACTGGTTTCTGTTCCCTGAGAAAACTGAGCAATGGATTTGAATCAATTCACTTTTGCTTGTGTGTTGGTTTCTCATTAATTTTCTTTGAATCAGTTGAAATCACCCACCTAAAGTGACATATCGAACTGTTTCAACTAAATTAGCTCTAACCTCACCTGGTTTAGTGCATTTAGGGATGGGAGAACTGATTTTGGTTTGATTTCATATTGTGATATACCAACATAGATTAATTTCCATTTGTAGTACAAAAGATATTAACAGTATACATTGTCTGAAAGCAAGGCCCATCTACAGAAGGAAATTAAAAGGAAAAACCAATTTCACCTCATTGTTACTGATTAATTGTTTGATGCTGATAATCTGAACTAACCTAGTTTATCATTGCCAACCCCTAAACTTTTTTTTTGAGGTGATTCGACAAAAAAATATTGAGAAATCTGATATTTTGCACAAAGCTGTGAGAGAAATAGTTAGATTTGGTGACATTATCATCTTGTGATCAATAGAACATACAGCAGTACACAATGTTGTCTGTATACCATGTTGTCTGTATACCATGTTGTCTGTATACCATGTGGAAAATGCAAACACATCGATGTTGACCTCTATGTACATTGTAACATCCTGAACCAGACCAAAAAAATAAAAAATAAAATAAAATAAAATAGAAAATGCTATACCTACCCACCCTGTTTTGAAATTGGGTGTAATTGGAACCACACAATTTTTTTCTTTGGCCTTATGTGTATCACCAACAGCCAAAACTTGTAAACATGTATATATAAAAAGATATTAATAGTCATCATAAAACAACACTTTTTTATTTGTGTTCAACTTTCTGAAGATTTTCTCTGTCACTTATAGTGTACAGCATTCACAAAACGTCTTCAAAATTTTAAGTCTGGCATTAGCAACTTTAAAAAAAATCAGTTTCATATCCGCTGATAAAAAACCTGTTTCATCCAAATTTTGATAATATTTTAAAATAACAGAAGTTGCAAATTTTACTTTCATTGTCTTCACCTCTGGCAGCCACACACATATTGGTACATGGTGTATATATGTAGAGAAAGATCTATTTTTTAGGAATGGAATATAAAGGGAAAGTTTTGTTTTTATCGGTTTCACCTCTGTATTATGTGCATAGTCTGCAGCCACACACAAATATATATATATATACCTATTTTATAGAAGGTTTGATAACATGGTATTTGATAGTTTATTTGTCAAAAGGGATGGTACATGTATTGATTGCAATGTCCTTTTTATCAGGTCAGAAATGACAGCGTATTAACTATGAACAGATGAATAGTGTTTATTAACCATATTAATGCAAATTTATGTCAATGACGTACTTTGAGATGATGTTGTCATGGAAACAACAAAAAGCTAGCAATTATGTAGTTCATAGTGTGTAATTGTGTATAGTTACTTTCCTGTTTTATTGTATACACAGCAGTCCTACAGAGAGCATTGATTTCAAAGTAATCAAGCATTCATTTGTCTTCTTCCTTCAAAATCCTCTTTATATCATTAAATGTTTGAATAGAAATCATTTGTCACGTTTTCAGAATGTAGGTCATGTAACCCCAATTTTCAGATTTTTCTGACCAACATGTGAGCATGTACTGCTGCATTTAAAAACAATAACATAAGTTATAACCAATGGATAGTCACGTTAATGTTATCGGTTATAAATTTGATATTTTGAAATTGACAATAAATGTATTTGTCAAATTGACACCTTGAAACAAAATTAAAAAAAATGCATGTTTCCAATAACGCAACCAACCGTCTTTCCCCAGTCATGTCTGTACATATTTCATCAAACTTTTACAGAAGGAGCTGACATTTTGTTTCATTTTGGGTCATAGTAGTATTTTTCAAAAATACAATATAAGATCAATTAAAAAGATAGTATCAAATCAACTCAAATCTCAACCTACCTAACACATTCTCCGAGGTCATGTTATCGGAAACACACAGTTATTTGTTTTTGCCTTTGTGGAAAAATCTGTAGCATCATTACCATATTAAAGTAATGATTTTGTTTATAAATAAAATAAATATCAGTCCCAATCTGTAGCTTGTAGTAATCAAACATGTAAGTTTATGAAATATTTAGATTGTGTATTCAGATCCAAATACATTCCACAATATGTCTATAATAAAGATTTATACAAGTGATAGAGTGAATGATTTGCAGAGACTTGCTGTCTTTATTTATTACTAATTAAGAATCATGACAGAAGAAAATAATTGAATCGGAACTGTAATTAGTTTTGCGTATGTAAGCTTGTATTCGGATTTTGAGCTGATGGCTTTTAACTAGTATGTAATAAAAGTGACTTATGAGATAATTTGTGTATTTATAGTGGATTGAACCACTTGAATTTTAACATCAGATACGAGTAACTTTGAGATTTTGTATTAAGATTGTTTAAAAGTCTTGATTTGAACATCAGATTAAGATAGCTACCACAAATATTAATATGTAAATCAAAAAATTAATTTCTATAATATGTAGATATTTACATGTTGCATCTTATTTTCGAGAATATTTTATTAGCTTGTGCATGTCATAGTGTGGCGTAGAAAGAATATGATAAAGAGCGCAAGGAATAGCGAAGTCTGAATTTGTGAGTTTTTCAATTCCATATTCATTCATTTCATACAGACTTTCAGGAAGTACATATATATGATTGCGTGTGAAGTATTTCCATGCTAATCACACATCTAAACTACTTGAAAGGAGGTATTCATAAAAGATGATAGTTGAAACTTAAGGAATGCACTTGTGTTCCTTGTTGTAAACTGTGAATGTTTAGTTTATTGGTACTTTCAGTTTAGTTATTAGGATTATATGTTGTATTTAAGGCTGATTAATTTCAACTACCTTGTGATTTCTGTAGAATTTATTAAAGTTCACGAAATGAAATATAAAAATGTGTAAAATGTAGTAATAAAGGAGAACAAAAGATAGAAACCTTTATCAGTGCACAATTTTAACAGCTTTTTTTCCCCAGTAAGTGTTTGCAACCTTAAAGTACATGTTATCTTTTGCCTAGAGCTAAAGTGGACTAACTCATAAAATATCACACTGCAGATCAATAACACCTGCTTAATACTCAATTTTCTATTTCCAATATTTTATGCAAATTTAACCTTCCAGGTATAAATCTAGAACACAATACCCTTGCTGATCTTATTTAACCCAGAATGTATAATTCATTCCATGTATACATAATATGACAGAATCCTATGATATGTGAGTTCTATGGTGGTGTACTCAAGGTTTTTGCATGAGTGCTTGCAGTGTTTTCTGCGCCCATACTTTCACAAGCATATAGCTCGTGAAAGTGTAGCAGAAAACACTACAAGCATGAGTACAAATACCCTGAGTACCCACCCTAGAACTCACAAGGAATAGGGTTCTGTTATGATTATTACATATGTTTTTCCTAAACATCAAATTTCTGTAAAAATGATAATGTGTGATCACATACTTTCATGTTCAACGTAGGATTGTGCTTTCAGTTGCATATCATTTACTTATCATTTGCATGTACGTAGATATGCAATAATGTCAGTATTGCACTGCAGTGAAAATACCACTCATATGGCTGTGCACTAGTACACTTATTCTCTGGTATATAATAAATGTAATAATAGAATATAGATACATGTAACATTATGTAAGTACAATATTAATATGTATCAGTAATCACATGTCAATGGTCAGACAAATAGATCATATCCGGCCTGATTTGTAGCAATTGCAAGGTCATGTTATAAATATTCATGATTGGTGTAGAGAATTGTTTGGGGGGAACAGCACCAAGGACTACTAGTAATTAGCTGTTTGGTACCAAGGTCTACTAGTACTAGCTGTTTGATACCAAGGTCTACTAGTACTAGCTGTTTGATACCAAGGTCTACTAGTACTAGCTGTTTGATACCAAGGTCTACTAGTACTAGCTGTTTGATACCAAGGTCTACTAGTACTAGCTGTTTGATACCAAGGTCTACTAGTACTAGCTGTTTGATACCAAGGTCTACTAGTACTAGCTGTTTGGTACCAAGGTCTACTAGTACTAGCTGTTTGGTACCAAGGTCTACTAGTACTAGCTGTTTGGTACCAAGGTCTACTAGTACTAGCTGTTTGGTACCAAGGTCTACTAGTACTAGCTGTTTGATACCAAGGTCTACTAGTACTAGCTGTTTGGTACCAAGGTCTACTAGTACTAGCTGTTTGGTACCAAGGTCTACTAGTACTAGCTGTTTGGTACCAAGGTCTACTAGTACTAGCTGTTTGGTACCAAGGTCTACTAGTACTAGCTGTTTGGTACCAAGGTCTACTAGTGCTAGCTGTTTGGTACCAAGGTCTACTGGTGCTAGCTGTTTGGTACCAAGGTCTACTAGTGCTAGCTGTTTGATACCAAGGTCTACTGGTACTAGCTGTTTGGTACCAAGGTCTACTAGTACTAGCTGTTTGGTACCAAGGTCTACTGGTGCTAGCTGTTTGGTACCAAGGTCTACTAGTGCTAGCTGTTTGGTACCAAGGTCTACTAGTACTAGCTGTTTGGTACCAAGGTCTACTAGTACTAGCTGTTTGGTACCAAGGTCTACTAGTGCTAGCTGTTTGGTACCAAGGTCTACTAGTACTAGCTGTTTGGTACCAAGGTCTACTAGTACTAGCTGTTTGGTACCAAATTTTTAGTGTTTGCTGTGTGATTGAGAAAGGTGTTTGTAGTGTGATTTTATAGAGTATCTATGCCAAAATTGCAAATCTCCACACTACAACCTAGTATACGCCGGTAGTCTACTGTGTATAGAGTATACAGTATGCCAAAATTGCAAATTCTCCACACTACAACCTAGTATACGCCGGTAGTCTACTGTGTATAGAGTATCTACAGTATGCCAAAATTGCAGATTCTCCACTCTACAACATAGTACAGTCTACTGTATAAACTATCTATGCCAAAATTGCAAATCTCCACACTGCAACGTAGTATCTGCCGGTAGTCTACTGTGTATAGAGTATCTACAGTATGCCAAAATTGCAAATTCTCCACACTACAACCTAGTATACGCCGGTAGTTTACTGTATATAGAGTATCTACAGTATGCCAAAATTGCAGATTCTCCACTCTACAACATAGTACAGTCTACTGTATATAAACTATCTATGCCAAAATTGCAAATCTCCACACTACAACCTAGTATACGCCGGTAGTCTACTGTGTATAGAGTATCTACAGTATGCCAAAATTGCAAATTCTCCACACTACAACCTAGTATACGCCGGTAGTTTACTGTATATAGAGTATCTACAGTATGCCAAAATTGCAGATTCTCCACTCTACAACATAGTACAGTCTACTGTATATAAACTATCTAAGCCAAAATTGCAAATCTCCACACTGCAACGTAGTATCTGCCGGTAGTCTACTGTGTATAGAGTATCTACAGTATGCCAAAATTGCAAATTCTCCCCACTACAACCTAGTATACGCCGGTAGTCTACTGTGTATAGAGTATCTACAGTATGCCAAAATTGCAAATTCTCCACTCTACAACATAGTACAGTCTACTGTATATAAACTATCTATGCCAAAATTGCAAATTCTCCACTCTGCAACCTAGTATACGTCGGTAGTTTACTGTATATAATAGAGTATCTACAGTATGCCAAAATTGCAGATTCTCCACTCTACAACATAGTACAGTCTACTGTATATAAACTATCTATGCCAAAATTGCAAATCTCCACACTGCAACCTAGTTCAGTCAACTGTATACAAACTTGAACACATTCTGGAGTATACATTTTTCACAAATTTGCTCTCATTTAAACAATAGTGAAGTCTTGTTTTGTTTTATTACATGTACATGCTCTCCTGAATTTTATACTTGCATTAAAACAACAGTCATCTGTAGAGGTGTGTTAGTACATGCATACATTATATATTGACAGATGACTACTCTTTCTTTCATTGGATGTGTTTTAGCATGCAAGGGACACCGAAAATAAAAAAAATAAGTACAATGAAATTCCCCGAAATCAACCAAAAATAGTATTTCTCATTATGATTTATTTTAACCAGTTTATCAGTTTTAAAACTACAGGACCATGTATGCTTAGAAATGCTGTACAGCACATTACAGGTTACTGCTCACTGACCCTGTTTGATGCAATCATACAGAAACCAATGAGAACTACACATACTACACTTTTGGATAGCAAGTTTGAATGATTATGGTTTCTTGCTTTAGTTTGTGAAATAAACTAATGTAGAGATGAAAACATTGGTTCCAGCATATGACTTGTCTGTTTCTAGTTACTATTAATTGCTTAACATCAAATTAAATCTTTCAGATGCAATAAATTACAATCTTCCTAACTTATACTATAGTGAAGAATGTTCAGTCTAGGTCTTATTGGTTTCTGCTTGTCTGTGAGCCAGTGAACAGTAACCTGCATTGTGCTGTATCCACATTTGTGAATCATTTCTATAAGAGACATTGAGAGCCAATGAACAGTAACCTACATTGTGCTGTATCCACATTTGTGAATAATTTCTATGAGACATTGAGAGCCAATGAACAGTAACCTACATTGTGCTGTACCTACATTTGTGAATAATTTCTATGAGACATTGAGAGCCAATGAACAGTAACCTACATTGTGCTGTACCTACATTTGTGAATAATTTCTATAAGAGACATTGAGAGCCAATGAACAGTAACCTACATTGTGCTGTACCTACATTTGTGAATCACTTCTTAAAGAGACATTGATAGCCAATGAACAGTAACCTACATTGTGCTGTACCCACATTTGTGAATCACTTCTTAAAGAGACATTGATAGCCAATGAACAGTAACCTGCATTGTGCTGTACCCACATTTGTGAATCACTTCTTAAAGAGACATTGATAGCCAATGAACAGTAACCTGCATTGTGCTGTATCCACATTTGTGAATCACTTCTTAAAGAGACATTGAGAGCCAGTGAACAGTAACCTACATTGTGCTGTGCCCACATTTGTGAATCATTTCTACAAGAGACATTGAGAGCCAATGAACAGTAACCTACATTGTGCTGTACCCACATTTGTGAATCACTTCTTAAAGAGACATTGATAGCCAATGAACAGTAACCTACATTGTGATGTATCCACATTTGTGAATCACTAGACATTGAGAGCCAATGAACAGTAACCTACATTGTGCTGTACCCACATTTGTGAATAATTTGTATGAGAGACATTGAGGGCCAATGAACAGTAACCTACATTGTGCTGTACTCACATTTGTGAATCACTTCTTAAAGAGACATTGAGAGCCAATGAACAGTAACCTACATTGTGCTGTACCCACATTTGTGAATAATTTCTACAAGAGACATTGAGAGCCAATGAACAGTAACCTACATTGTGCTGTACCCACATTTGTGAATCACTTCTTAAAGAGACATTGAGAGCCATTGAACAGTAACCTACATTGTGCTGTACCCACATTTGTGAATAATTTCTACAAGAGACATTGAGAGCCAATGAACAGTAACCTACATTGTGCTGTACCCACATTTGTGAATAATTTCTACAAGAGACATTGAGAGCCAATGAACAGTAACCTACATTGTGCTGTACCCACATTTGTGAATAATTTCTACAAGAGACATTGAGAGCCAATGAACAGTAACCTACATTGTGCTGTACCCACATTTGTGAATAATTTCTATAAGTGACATTGAGAGCCAATGAACAGTAACCTACATTGTGCTGTACCCACATTTGTGAATAATTTCTACAAGAGACATTGACAGTCACATCTTTTAATGAATCTCACTTTTATGTCTATAAACTATAAAAATGTTTATGGAGTGTAGTACACTCCGATCCTGATGATCGATGTGGAACGAGACATCACAAAAATTATATTAAGAGGGCCAATTATCATACAGGGCTAGCTAAGTGCTAGTTTTCTACAGGGTCCTCTAAGCCTTCTAATTTCGTATTCACTTCCAAAAAAACATTTTGACTCAGTCTTCATTTATATTCATATCAGTAATCATTGTGTTTTATTGTATTGTATTTTACAGGAGGTTGCTGGTAACAAACTTCTAAATGATACTCAAAAAGAAGTACTTTTATCTGCCATATCAACAAAATTAGTAGTTCCTAGAGAAAATATATTTTTAGAAAATAGTCAAGTAAGTACATTATTGCATTATAAATCTACATAAATTATTGTACTAATTAGTTCTTTTATCATGACCAAGGGTTCTAATTACTTCTAAGTAATGTTTCACAGGTCGACAGGTTCTGTCAAACTGTCCGTTAGATGGCATGTTTGATGGACCTGCACGTATGAAACTTTATGAAAATCTTACTTAACATTACTTTTATAGTCTGGCACAACAACAATCTTACTAATATAGCTACATTTTATTGTCTGGCACATCAAAAATCTTACCAACATTGCTACATTGTCTGACTTGGCAATATAATTGGTACATTTCCTGTATGTGGAATTACCAGTACACTGACAAATTGACACCAGATTATTTTATTGTGTAATAATCCACTCAGATATTAAGGATTATGCCTAGAAGAGTTTTAGAAAGTTTTCAATAATTACTGATGTTGACATTTAGTGTTATTATTTATTTTCAGGGCAATGTCTTTGATATGTATGTATTTAGTGATAGTAATAGAGAAGAACTTATACCAGCAGTAAATCTAAAAGACGCACTAGATATAGTACAACTTAACAAATTACTACCAGGATTCTCAGTAGAAAATATAACTGCCCAGGTGAGTTCAAATTATTGTAAAATTATAGTACTGTGTCAATATACATGTATGCTTCTGAACATTCAAAATATTTGACAACAGCTACGCATACACATACATACATACATACATACATACATACATACATACATACATACATACATACATACATACATACATACATTCATACATACATACATACATACATACATACATACATACATTCATACATACATACATACATTCATACATACATACATACATACATACATACATACATACATACATACATACATACATACATACATACATACATACATACATACATACATACATACATACATACATACATACATACATACATACATACACACACACACACACACACACATACATACATACATACATACATACATACATACATAGACTCAAACATACACATACACATGCAAAATATTTGTGTCAAATTTTATATTATGCAGACACACATACACATTTACATATGAATTATATGTAATATATGCAGATACACATATAATGTATTGATATGTAACATGATAAATACACAATTTTATGTATGCACACATACACACACACACACACACACAAACAATACATGCACATTGTATACATGCAGACTCATACACAATATACTAATCCACAGAATGTCATGCACTGTGTGACCCAGCCCCCAAGGCTGAGTAATGATTCCTATACACCCAGTGTCCATAGAAAAATACATTCAGACATCAGAGGAAATACTGGAATAATATGTATTTTATGTTGAACTTATTGAAAAAGTGACAAAAATGTTTTAGTTAATAGTTGAAGTGTGTACATTTGGGCCGTGATGATGTTTAAAACTGACAGGGTTCATATATATATACATACATGTAGATTAGCATTACATTGTAAAGGTTACTAGTCTGGTATTATTTATATATGTAATATGTACACGACTGGTATTATGTGTAATACAATGTATATGCAATATGTACACACACAGACATATTAAAAATTAAAAATTTAACATTAATATCGCGATCTGATATCCATAGTTGATGAATGTTCTCAATCATTCAGGTATGAAGTTAACAATGTAGTAATTACAATCTGACCTGGTGTTGTTTTGAATGGCAACAGTTTCACATCCTATCCTATTCTACCCTAAGGAACACATATACATGTATACCAAATTTTTCTGAAAATCAGCCCTAGGTGATTATTTCAAATAGTGAAATTCGGGGACTCAAAGAGGCAGCTACATAGATTGTAGAAGCCCAGGGCGAGTATTCGGCCGAATATGTAATACTTATGTACCATACATTATTGCAGAAATGAACGATGTTGATATCACTTAATTTAGGAAGAATGGTTGAAGATATAAAAATAATTAAAGACCTACTGCTTTGTAATGTTTATTACAGTTTTGACACAATTCTCTCGTGCAAACATTTACCAATGTATGTACATGTACATGTATGATACACCAAAAACAACCTTACATAGTTAATATTAACAGGTTTGAATTGATACCAGGACAAGCTGATAGAGAACATTGGTAAAACTGAGTGACAGAGTTAGCAAGTAGACAGACTACTAGTACATTGGAGTGTATATTATGTTGTTGACATTGACCTATTTTCAGTAGGATAATTACTAAAGAATTGTCCAATAAAATATGAACATTACAGATAACACTAAGATGAACAAAATGGGTTCATTGCAGATAACACTAAGATGAACAAAATGGGTTCTTTACAGATAACACTAAGATGAACAAAATGGGTTCATTATAGATAACACTAAGATGAACAAAATGGGTTCATTATAGATAACACTAAGATGAACAAAATGGGTTCATTATAGATAACACTAAGATGAACAAAATGGGTTCATTATAGATAACACTAAGATGAACAAAATGGGTTCATTATAGATAACACTAAGATGAACAAAATGGGTTCATTACAGATAACACTAAGATGAACAAAATGGGTTCATTACAGATGACACTAAGATGAACAAAATGTGTTCATTACAGATAACACTAAGATGAACAAAATGTGTAACGATAACCAAAGATATTCTTGCCATTGTTGTTATCAATACTGTTTTGTTTTTTCCCACACAGGAGAAATATATTGTTACGTATGATGATGTACCATTCTGGGAGACTAGTTACTTTCCATATGTTATAGGAGCAGCTACTGCAGTCTTTATTTTACTGTTAGCCTTGGTAAGTTAGATTTACATCTCTGGAAACTTGCATAGCTTTAAGTTGAGTGGTTGTATGATATGTATGTCTGGAATAATTTTTGTTTGTTTACAAGATACGTTGAGTTGTGATCAGTGTGTCAAAATACAAAAAATTAATGATTTGGTATTGTGTAGTCTGTAATATTTGTACAGATATGATATTGTTGTATATTCTGTGATATTTGTACAGATATGATATTGTTGTATATTTTGTGCTATTTTTTTTTTTAGATTTGCTATTGTTGTATAAAAAGAATTAAAAGGAAAAAGGAAGAAAAAGAAGCCACACATGTGTTGTATCCACCTATTAAACCAGAATTCAAATCAGGGAGAAAAGTACAACCAGAAGCTGGCCAGATGTATGCACCAGTGGCAAGAAGTCAACCAATCAAAATCATCAAAACACCTGGACTGCTTGAAAGGTATTCATATACAACCAAAACACCAGACATATACCCTGTTCAGACATGCACGGTAATGCCACACACTGTATATAGTTTTAGCAAACCATCAGGCAAGCAAACTTGGTAGGGTGATAGGATCCAGTTGTAAGATTACACCATGCAGCACTGACGTAACTGTGTATGTCTGAACAGGGTATCAATCAGTCCCAGACATTAACCTGTTGAAATTATAAATACACCTGGATTATCTGAATGTATATGCAGATCATATGCAAAATTGTATGGGTGTCCAATCACAACTTGAATCAGTGTGTTATTTTAAATATTATTTCCATATATCTGGTAAAAAATTAAAGTATATAACTTAGAAGTTAGAGAGAGAACATGTGCGTTTGCATGTCAATCTTTATGTACCCAATAGAAATCACAAAATACGAAAAAAAAAACACCCAAAAAACTATGGCTTTCCTATTGTAAGTTTTTTTGTGTTTTTTTTTTGTAGGAGGGGTTCCAATGCTTCATTAACAATAGATTTGAATGGTAAAGGAGGTGCTACCGGGGAATTTCACTATGGAACACCACCAAAGGAAAGGTGAGTGTAGAATTTCACTATCATGGTACACCACCAAAGGAAAGGTGAGTGTAGAATTTCACTATGGTGCACCACCAAAGGAGAGGTAAGTGTAGAATTTCACTATGGTACACCACCAAAGGAAAGGTGAGTGTAGAATTTCACTGTGGTACACCACCAAAGGAAAGGTGATTGTACACAGATACCTTCCTTAGGATATCAAGTTAGGTTGACCTGGTACCATTGTATACACAGAATACCTTTCTTAGGATATCAAGTTAGGTTGACCTGGTACCATTGTCTACATAGATAATATTTTATACTAATGAGCATAATATTTATGATTTGCATTTCAGCTCCAGTGAAGAGTATCTTTCATCTGCTGGTAATAGAATGACAAGAAAACAGTTACGCAATTCTTTAAAAAATGTTCGAGCTCTGCATGAGGAGTTCTGGGTAAGTCACTATAAAGAATACATGTATTGAAACTAAAATTGCTAGGCATCGTGGTGGTGATGATGTAATGATGTAGCAGTAATGCCAGCAAACGGACACTTTGGAAAAGCCTGTCGACCTAAACAGGAGAAACGTTATAACTAATAAGAACTCTTGGTTGTGGTACAAGAATGTACGATTGATATGTTTTACTGACATGATGAACTTTGATAATAGAATTGTAATCATCCAACTCAATGTTTTCATTTTTCTACATTTTTGACAGTCAGGAAGTATTTTCATAGTAATGTTGATTTCTTAGTATAAAGTATGTTTTCCTCTTTTAGGATATTCCAATGAATTACCCGGAATCCATTGATGTTCCAGGATCAGGAACAAAAAACAGATATCGTACAATTCTGCCTAATCCTCATACTAGAGTTGTACTGCCAGAAATTAGTGATGATCCTCTGTCAACATATATCAATGCAAATTATATACGGGTAAGTGATAAATATATGCCCAAATATGGTATCATGCAAATTATATATGGGTAAATGATAAATATATGCCCAAATATGGCATCATGCAAATTATATACAAGTGAGTGATAAATATAATGCCCAAATATGGTATCATGCAAATTATATATGGAAATATATGGTAATTTATGCAAATTGTATGGGTAAGTGAAAACACCCGCCCAATATGTTGTAATTTATGCAAATTATATGCAGATTAGTGATAGAAGTATGCTATATTATGGTAATGTTTGCAAATTACATACAGGTAGGTGATAGAACCATTCATAAATATGGAAATTGATAGAAGTATGATAGAAGTATGACAAAATATGATAATTTATGCAAATTATGTGCAATGATAGAAGTATGGCAAAATATGGTAATTTATGCAAATTATATGCAATGATAGAAGTATGGCAAACTGGTAATTTATGCAGGTAAGTGATAATGTATAACCAAATATGGTAATTTGTACAAGTTACATACTGGTAAGCGAAATAAGTTTAAGCAAATATTGGTAATTTATGCAAATTTTTGAAAGGGTAAGTGATAAATGTATGCACAATATGGTTGAGGTACATTATGGTCATATATTTTTGTTGTTGGTTAACAGGGGTATGACCAAGAAGAGGTAGCCTTTGTGGCTACACAGGGTGCAATGCCACACACTGTCAACGACTTCTGGAGAATGATTTGGTTTACAAACTCACCAATTATAGTAATGATCACCAAGATAAAAGAGAGAAATAAGGTAAGTATATATTATAAGAGGATTCCCATCATGCATCAGTGCAATTGTGGTGTACTTTAGGTATTTGGATGAAAGGTTGCTGTGTTCTCTCTGGCTCTACTTTAATGAGAGTAAAAATTCTGCAAAATTCTGTAAAAATCATACTGTGCAATTATTTGCTGTCATTTGCATAATCTTTAGCATATTCATTAGAATACCGATATACAGTATTGTATTCAATTTGGTACATATAAATTGCTAGTATGTATTGAATGTCTGCTCAAACAAACTATAAGAAATCGCCAAAAAACTATCAAAGTATAGATCCTACCCCTTAAAATTATACTCAATGAGTGAAAGTGTGATACAAAGTACTGGAAGTAGGAGTGAAAATACCCTGTATATCTACTCTTGTACGGTACTCACAAATCATTATCTTCTCTTAATTTTATTTGTGTTAATCTGAAAAAGTAAAATTCACATTTAGTAATGATTAGTAATTCATATTTCATCCTGTTTATAATCAATTTCTAATGTAAAAAAAAAAGCGCTGACAAAATTGTGAAATAAATACATCATTTCAAAGTTTTTAGAATGACTGCGGAGGTACTGAAATCAATTACGGTGCCGTGCAATGTTGTTGTTTTTCCAATGGTTTGTGATTCTGTGTCAATATTCCTAAATAAGAGTACCAGTACTTTACTTTCAAAGTGATTTACATTGGTTTGTATAACCACAATATGTTGCTGTCTGTGATATGTGATGTAATCATAAAACAAATGATGCAGACAGACATTACACAAAGGAATTTTTTATTACCCCTCCAGACATGCAACAATTTATGGCCTAAATGTGTATCCAAATGAAGGTTATATTTTTATAGCTGGTAATAAAAATGTTATTCAATGAAAAACAGGATTGAAGTGATTATATTTGTCATATTATTGTGAATTGCATGATAGACATCATGAGATAACACATTTACATGCAATTGACAGAAAAACCCCCACTGAACCACATATTGTAAAACACATACCAGTATACACACACCCCACCTGACACACTCATACATACAAGCACACACACACACACACACACACACACACACACACACACACACACACACACACACACACACACACACACACACACACTCACACACACACACACACAATATTAATCAGTTTGTAGTGAGAGGTACATTGGTATATTTAATTCTGGAAAAAAAAGTGAGATATTCAGCATATATATATATTATATATTATTTTTTATCATAAAAGATGCATATAAAGTTAACTTGAGGTAGAATATCCCATGGAGACCAATTCTCCGTAAAAATCACTGGAGGGGGACTAATTCTCCTGAAAATCAAAGTTCTAATAATCACACCCAATTTTACCATAGGAAGACTTAAAGTGTTTGTGGTGTATTTGAAATGATATTAAAAGAAAGTTTGGGGCTTACTGTTATAATTATTAATTTTAACTTGCTTGTTACATATTTTCACCTTTTTACATGAGTTTCTTAGTGAATAAACTATTAGCTAGACATTTGGCTGGACATGCAATTTTTTACATCACAATTTCAAGAAAACAACTGATTTGTTTTTAATGATCTTTTTAAATTAAGATACATCTTACATCATATTCCACTGTTTATCAGTTAAGAACAAGAAAGGAAACAATTGAGATTTTTTTGTATTTGGTTTTAAAGTTTAAGTTTAAAGAAAGTTTATTTATTTTCTAAAGTGCCTTTTCTATTTATTAATATTCAAAAGCGCTGTACATAAAATAGATTTAAAAGTAAAACAATATAATAAAGCTAAAAACAACAAATTGGTTACAATAATTACAAAAAGGCTAAAATGACAATTTCGTAAAAGACACTTGGTAAAAAATTAATACAGCTTATAATATTGTTTAAACAGATGTGTTTTAAGTTCACATCTAAAAAAATCAACATCAGTGATCAGCTTTAGTTCTCCAGGAATTGAGTTCCATAGCTTTGGTCCACAAATGGTAAGCACTCTGTCATTTAGTGTATTATACGATCGAGGTATAACAAGATGTTGACTACAGTCGTTACACAAATTGTAACGAGAATTGTTGGTACGTGTGAACGAATCCTGGATATACAAAGGTGCTTTACCATTCAAAGCCTTAAAAACTAGTAAAATTACTTTAAAATCAACTTTTGCCTTGACTTTATTTATTTATATTTTCAGGTGAAATGTGAACATTATTGGCCACATAAACAGGGAGTTTATGGTGATATAGAAGTAATTGTGGACAGAACTATAAGAAAGGACGGTTATATACTTAGAAATATGACAATGAAGGTAGGTTTTCCTAAACAAAACATTTACCTGGTAAATTATATGGTGGTGCTCTTTGTGGTGCTAAAAAGATAGCTGGACTACTATAAGAAAAGACTTATATATTCAGAAATATGACAGAGAACGCACATGCACATAAATAAAGGATTTACATTGTATACCACATGGTGGCACTCTTCATGAGATATGGCAGTTTGTAGAATAACGTAAAATGTATGATGGACACTAGTAAATATTAACTCTGTTTATTGAGTTTTCCATAGGCTGTCCTAGTAATGTTATATGGATGTGTCTAGGAAGTTAGTTAATATAGAACTATTCGTTCTAAAAAGTATTGTTGAAATTTCTCTCTACTGATAAATTCATTTCATTTCATAATAATTTGTTTGCATACATATTTACATACATGTAGTCATTTGATTGTATCGTATACAGGAGGAGGGTACATTGTCCATGTTGTTGAGGGTACATTGTCCATGTTGTTACAAAGAATTGTACACCCTAGTAACAAATAATCTTGTAAAATGTGCATGGTTTTCTCTTATAAATACGTTTCCCAATAAATTTGATGGGTAACCCAAAGGGAAATGACCATCTAGAATTCAGGTAATTTTGCAAATCTTGGTACTCAACAAAAAATAACAACAACTAAAGGTAAGAAACTGCTGTAAAGTGAGGATCTTGGGTAAATTTGGTGTATTTACTGCCCCTTTTAACAAAAACATTTGAAAGTTATCTGTATTGTATTATCTTGTGATGACCAGTTGATGTTATTGATATATTACAGTACTTAGATGAGGCGAAGTCAGTCAAACACTATTGGTACACTGCCTGGCCTGACAATAAAACACCAGACACTGCCAAACAATTACTAGAGTTAGTTGAAGAAGTGGAACGCAATCGTTTTGATGAAGATGGTGAGGAAGAACAACCGATTGGACCTGTAGTTGTACACTGCAGGTAGACATGCTACTATTACTATTATAAATAATTCTAAAGCATCTATTGATTATTTGTAACCTTGTATCTCAAATCCATGACTGTTAGTCACCCACAGTCTATGCTGTATAGTAGGGCATGGCAATTTGTACTCTGGAATACAATGTTTTATATGTATATTAAGGCAGGGTTATTTCTTCTCTGTACCTGGCAACCCAGGTCAACCTGGTACAAGGCAATAGCATGGCTGTTACATCACTGCAGCATGGCTGTTATGTTACAACACCAAGTGTTACGAACACTACACATAGCATGGCTATTATAGTATAGCACTATGGCATGGCTGTTACGAACACTACACACAGCATGGCTATCATAGTACAGCACTATGGCATGGCTGTTATGACACTATACCATGGTCTGCTGGAATACACCTGGTCCTTATAGCCATATATACAGTGCTATTTGTTACTTTTATCCAAGTAAAGTGACATTTACTGAATATAGCTACAAATGTAGGTTGACAGTCAGTGATGCACTTGATGAACTATCAGAACAGTGACAATTTGTAAAATACTGTTTGCAAGTTTGTCATACATAATTTTTTAAAAACAAATTTAATATTTTGTTTGTTATAGTGCTGGACTTGGTCGTACGGGGTGTTTTATTGCAATTAGTATTGGTGTGAGACAACTACAGGAGGAAAGTATGGTGGACATTCTTGGAATTGTATGTCAAATGCGATTGGACAGGTAAGATATGGCTGTGTTTCAAAGTCATTCTTCAATGTTATTATCTCATTTTTTTCTACAAGTCACTAGGTTGGTAGTGACAAAACCCTTAGGTCATTTAAGTACTTTCCAGGTGAATAAAGCAAAATATGGAAATATAATTGTGCTGCCTCATGCATAATTTATAAAAATAATCATGAAAATAGTGGTAATAAGGTAGTAATAATATGAGAACATTTGATGGAAGCAAGTTCATCATTTTGTTGTTTTATTCGTTTCAGGGGTGGAATGATACAGACCAATGAACAATATGAGTTTATCCATCAGGCTTTATGTCTGTATGAGAAATACCTGCCAGACACTGTGGATTAGAGAAATGTCATACAGGACACAGTTAAAGTTGACAATCCTACCCGGATAGTTAAAGTTGGCATCCCTGCCCAAATAGTTAAAGTTGGTGATCCTGTCCACTTGGTGTAGTCAGATGGAACCAGACTAACTACAACAGACTATAACTATGACAACAGTCTGTAACTATAACAACAGATTGTAACTATGGCAACATCTGAGGGGCCATTACTAACAGTGGTTTTGTACTGGTGTTGCTATGTGTGTGTCTGAGAGATGACGGATATCCTGCATCTGGTATAGAGTACATTTTATTTTTGTCAGGGATTTACATTGTTAAATAGTTTTTAGATGCCTACCAACCCTGCATGGACCAGTAATTTGATATCACCCTATGGTATTGAAAGCAAGGGGTTAGCCAGTGTGCAAGCAGAAAGAGTGGTTGATTTTTGTGTTTCAAATAGAAACTGAGTAGTTGTAAGTGTATTAAAGTTGTCATGCTACAAATGTAATCAAATGATTCAACTGAAATGTCTTCTCCAAACAAGTGGGACCAAACAATAATGAAATTTTAAATAGCTTTTAATCTATATGATCTACATCAGGGTATTTATATGTACTAGGACCAAAAAGTGTATTTATGCATTCTGTAAATGTACATATGTACATATTACACCACCAGGGTACTAAATGGAATACATTTTGGCATGACTATTCATCATGGTACTTGTGTGTCAGTGTTTTTTACATACGACACTTTATCTATTATGTTAGTGTTACAGACAAACCTATTGATGCTGTGTAGTTATGCCAATGTAGAATTATGCTAGAGACACTATCCATTGTCTTTAAATCTAAAGATCTTTTCCAAAGTCTAGTGGAACACTATTTTCTATGGAAAATCTGGCTAAGACCACATGAGGAACACATACTAGTAGTAACCCATCACATTTTGACAGGCACTTATAATTGGGTACGTTCACAAAAACACACTTGTGATATGCAAATAATATTTATGGCCAAACATTCACTTTCAAGTCTAATATTATGTCATGTGTAGGTGTGATAATGTCATTGGTTCGGATTAATGCTTGACTTGGATGAATACAGCTGTTGGCGGTAATTTAAAATTTAGCATGGAGTGACGTGCCACATCCATCCATTCCTCTAGACATGGAAATGATCTTGAGCTTTGAAAACCTAGTCTAAAAGGCCAATATAGAGTGGCCTGTGTGAACCTTCACAATTTGCAAACTGACAGTAGGCTTTAAGGGGTTACTAAGTATTTACAGTCAATGTATCTCTTTCATACTAGGGGGTTCATTTACATGAATTGCCTACCCTAAGGAGTCAATTGAAATCCAGTACATGACTTGTGCTTTGTGTGTGTCAATGGTCAAATTAGTGATCTGTGTTTGGAATATGTCTTACCTCAGTGGTCAACTAGTAATTTTAGCAGTGCACTAGGGAGTTGTAAACACTAACAAGGATATGAAAAATAGTGCACTTAGGGAGTTCCGTATGAACATGACATTGTTGTGTAAAAATAGACATTGCATATCAGTGATGTAGGGAGTCATTTTAGTTGTGTGTACTGATGTGTAGAAATGATAAATTACTAGTACACTAGGGAGTCATTTTAGTTGTCTGTGTACTGATGTGTAGAAAAGATAAATTACTAGTACACTAGGGAGTGTTACATCAAGGTTCACTGGTTTACACCTAGTCATGTAATGTGCAGTACTTATATGTATATAGAATTCAATATTTTCCTTTATTGTGATAGAGCTAGAAGGGAACCACCAAGTGGTTATTTTGTTGAGCAGGATGGAAATTGAACCCAGCGTGATTTGTAAATATACACCTGTCTCCCTACTTTATCATAAAAAAGAAGGAAATTGTACAAGGTGCTTGCGTTCCAATATTGTATATAAAATGTATCTATATGTCAAAGTTAGGTAGACAAATAAGAATGTCAACTAAGTGAATTAATAACTCATCAATTATATGTATCAGTGGCAGTTTGCTCTGAAATATTTCAACATGCAAGCATCAGTCTAAAAAATTCAGTCATCCAAAAAAAAAATGTTGTGAATTCACCAAGGTTAGTTGTAAGTTGTAGGGTTCTTTACTGCAACATTTTGAATTTACAATGCAAGCAGCTTTACGTAATAACAGATATTAAATAAGAACTATGTTAATAACATTCTAATTTAATTCATGTTTGTAATCATAGTGTAAAGTTCTAATTATTCAGTAAGGAGTACCTGTAAACCAGAGTTATGCAAATAGCAGGAGAAAGTCCAAAAATGACCACCTAGCACTGAAAGCAAATTATTCTATGAATGTTATAGAGTTTAGTTCAAATGTTTGTGACATTGTTAAGTAAAATTAGAATGACTGAAAATGTTTTTTTGAAATTTTACCACCAACTTCCCTCCCAGTATCTGAGAAAAAATAGTAAGTTAATTAATTATGCATGCACTATTAAAATAACATAGGCCAATACCCACAGTGTTATGAAATATTCCCACCAAATATATCAAGAAAAGTTATTTAAAAAAAATTACAATCAGCCAACAATACATCACCTTTATCTCCTCAACATGGCAGGAATGTAGTCTGTAATGTATACCATGTTTGGGTGCCTTCATGCAACAGCCAACCCATTTCACTGCTGGGGGCCGGGCAGAGCAACGTGGTGTGTCTTATAAGCTGTATAGGAAAATAATATAAGCCCAAATTTACCAAAATGTCATCAAATGGGAGTATTTGTAGGTCAGTTGGCTGTTAGATTAAGTATTTAAAGCGGTTTTGAAAACCTGAACTAAATCAGGAAGCTTGTATTCAAAGAATTAATTTTAGAGGAAAGGATTATTAATGTTTATGATAGAATGCGCTACAAGACCAATTTATGGTCGAATGCTACAAGGACCAATTTAAGGTAGAATGTGATACAAGGACCAATTTCCCTTTTGGAAAGGTTGGCACAGTATTTGGTGGCCATGTTGGACTCCAAAATAAGTCAGTTTATTCTAATTGTGAGCTTTATTTAAGAAATTAGGTGGTGACCCCTGATTTCTTTTTATATTAACTGAAAATAGGTTGGAGTTTTTGAAAAGAAAGTAACAGTAAAAGTTGAAAATGTTAATTCTGAGGCACTTATAACATGAATAGAGTTGTAATGCTAGATTATGCAAATTAGCTTGTATTTCTCACGACACCTAAAATTAGATAAAGCACAGGCCAGTGATGAGAGTCAAATTTAAGTGTACATTTTGAAAAATTTACTGATGAATTTATAGAGTTAGTGTAAAAAAAAAAAAAGATTGAAAAAACCCAAGGTACGTGCAATCAGTGTTTGCTTATATGTGCATGCATTTATATGATTGTGAATGAAAACCAATCAACACAAGTATCAGCAATACATATTTACCATTTTCTCAGAACTTTCAAAATGATTAGAATGTTTTTAAAAAATTATGAGAAATTTAGGGAATGATTGGATGTTGTAGTGTATAAGTATATTGCTGTCTATATTTACATTATTATATGTGTGCCAATATTCTGACCTTTATGTGATTCTGAAATTATTCTTAGAGCTTCTGTGCATTTGCGCTCAAGGAAATGTGAAATATTTGATTATTCAAAAGAAATACAAGGAAATCACAAACATTCCAATATGCCAATCCTATATCCTGTATGGTTTGGTACACAAAATGGTGAATTTTATGCAAATTATAGTCAAATTAAGTATCGTCTGGTCCAATGAAATTCACACAAGGTGTAAACATAGTGTCCAGTTTTTCAGTGCAAACGGCTTCCCTCATGTAATATGCATCTTTGAGAGTATGAGAGAAGATCATGGGGAATAAATAATATGCAATTGTTAATTCAGGTTTCACGAACTCAAGATACACAAAATAACTTCTTGCACAAAAGCTCTGAGATTATTTTCTTGTTCTTTTGCCTCTTGTAATTGTTGTGCACACATCTTGCAAACAATGAATGATAGAATAATCTATGCGAAATTCAGTCTAATGAATAATATGCAAATCAAGTCATTTGCATAAAACTGAGTTTTATAATTATTGTACGAGGGCGCTGTGTAGTGTGTAAAGTGGTTACCGTATCATGTCTTCACAGTACTAATGTCTTGTGCCTTGAGTGAATGTTGCTTTTTTAGTGGTGAATAGGTAATTGCTTTAATTTGCATCTTGAAGCTCCAAAATGTGGTCAGTAAGTTTATGATCATAAAACAATTTATAATTTACAATCTGGTATGAAGAAGTGTGTGTGATACAACATTGTACACAAAACAAAGAGAATGCTCTGGCTTTGATTAAAAGTTATTTCAATGGCAACCAGTCAAATGAGAGATTTTATTGTAGTACTTAATTCTTGAAAACTGAAATGATATGTTTACGTAGCAAGTCTCTCAATTTGATTGGTTTAGAAATACACTGGGCAGGTGTTGATTAATTCAAAGTATTGTGATTGGTCCATAAATGACACTCTGTGATGAGAAGTAAACTGTTTTGTTGATTGCTGAAGATAATAGTAATCAAATACATGCATGTGATATTATGGACAAGGCTAGAGGTATGGATGAATATACATCATGTCTAATATTGGAAATAAACTGTGACGTATTTAGAACTTTTCCTGTGAATAGAATTTCCACAAGTACTTTTGTGAACTTCAAAATGATAGGCACTTGAAAGAAGTGGCTGTAAAATTATTCAAAATATGTAAAACGTCTAATGATATGCAGAAAATAGTGAGTGTAATTCTAGACATGACATTTGAACGTTAGTTATTTCCCACAATGCATTACGACATGCACTGTACATGTGTCAGTTCTATGTGATAATGTGCAATATAGTTGCTATGATATTTACATAGCATATAATCCAAGTAGATATTAATGTCTTATTTTTCAGTAGATGTTAGATTTCCTTTCCTATGTCAATTGACTATTATCATTGTTTAAGTGAATTCCTAGTTTTGCTTTGTATGCCCATTTTGTTTGATTTCTATTGGGCAGGGTTCTCCTCATACAGTAATGGCCGACTAATGGGAAATGGCAAAATGAGAATGTAATTATGTAAGTTAAAGTCTTCTTTGAGAATGCAGGGTTGTACACACAGCTCTATAATGTGCTGGGGAGAACCCTTAGTTACTATGTTTGAATTTATTTTTTGTGCCAGATGTTCTGGCGTGTTATAGTGTTAATACTGTGTATGACTGTTTGCAAAGGGAATAACATTCTGATTGCCATGAAAATCACTTTATTAATCACTTGTGGTTGCTATGGAAATTACCCTGTGGTTGCTATAGAAGTAACTGTGGTTACCATGGAAATCGCAGTGTCTCTAAATCTGTAGATCCTAAATATATTAACTTTTTTTGTCAGTGAGTGTTCAACTTTCCTAGATTCTATGTATGGGTGTGTGCCAGGTTTTCTTAAGTTATTTCTCTAAACTGTTTAACTTAAAGTGTGGCGGTATGAAGGAAGCACTCCTACTTTGAGATGGTCTGATAGATATTACTATTAGTATGAACTTAGAATGTTATTACATAAAATAGTTTGGTTAGTTTATGTATTTTTGCTTTACTTCGGCCACATATGGGCCAAAATTGACAATCCTGATTTTTTTCGTTAATAGTAATGTTAACTGCCTGAAGATAGCATCCACACCTCTATTTTCCCTCACAGCAAGCAGTCATACACAGGCCCCTTCACGTCCTCTACGCATTATTACTATTGATAGTCCAAACAATGATGAAAATATGCAAAAATTAAAAAAAAATTAAAGTGTAAATTGTGTGATATTTTTGTAGATTACAGAGGATAAATATATATATATATTCTTGTCAATTCTATTCAAATTTAATTTCCTTTCGGAGTAAAATTCACTGCACTGCCAGCTGTCTAATGATGTCATTCAGGGTCAAAGGTGAAATGATGACCTCTGAACTTACTTGGTGCAGCAGATATTTTGCTTCTTTTGTATGTATAGTAATTTAAGTTATTGTGTTGAATTTGTAGTACAGGATCCAAGGTGGAAAGCTGATGACGTGATTGTATTTAGATATTAGATATCATTTTTACACTGCCATTTTAAAACCCCAATTTCTCCAAGTGGCAGGGTTTCTTCAATCTTTACCAAAAATGTCATGCAAAGTAAAAAACTTCCTAATTCATTGAAAAAAAAATCCAAAAAAGTTTTTGTTCAAGATGTAGTAGAGACTGTACAATCTTCGATATTCATCAAAAAAAATTAAAAATTGTGATAAATGTCAATGATTTTAGACATTTTTCAGTAGAAATTGGCGGGGAAAGACAAAAGGTTAACAATATATTCAAATGGTTAAGTTGTGGAGTATATGTATAATCATTTACAATGTGTTACAACGTTATGGTAAGATATTGCAGCTGCTTGAGATATAGGTTCCAAAACTGGGGTTTTCAAAAGAACAGTTAGTTTGCAGAAATAGCAAAAATACTTTATGGAGTAGATTTTGTATGATATACTGCAATTGATTTGTCTCCTTTACTATTAGGGAAGTGTTGCAATGCAGCCTCCAATACTTACAAACAGTAGGATCAAAATAGCTTTATGGTGTAGACTAGAGGTAGAAGTATTTCTCTTAAATCTTTGTCATCAGCTTTCCACTCGTACAGTTTGATCATTGTAGTTTTACTGATCAGCAAGAGAGAGAGAGCAATAAATGGTAATGAAGTTGAATGACCTTTGACCCTGTCAAGACCTATTTTAGAGTGTAATTGTATACTTTCTAGAAATCATTGGCTTGAAGGGTTAAAGATGACATTTAATTTGCTTGATGAAAAAAAATGCATATATCAATTTGTTCACTATTGTTAAATCACCATAGTAACAATAAAACATACACTGCCAGTATTCCTACCAGAGCTGACAACTTACTCTGGATCATGATGCAATTGTTTAGTTTGTTAGCTTACTTAAAGTAGCCATATGGATGAGGATTAGATTTTTATTTTACCATTTGTTTCACATTGATATCAAGTAGGACACCGTGATAAAAAATTAATAATCCAAAATAAATACCCAATTCTCATTCCTATGGCCAATTCAACAGACAAATGACCAATGTCACAGTATAAAGTCATATATATTCACCTTGTAATAATCACTTTATTATGACTAGATTCATGTGTAGTAAAGCTGCAATACTTTCTTGTTGACATGAAAGCTACAAATATTTTTTCCAAACAAATAGTCTATCCTCTAGGAGGACATTATCTTTATTTTCAATATCATTTCCATTGCAAGAAATTTCCAACTATAGAATTGCTAATGTAATTCTATGTGGAATTGTGAAAACGTTGTATTCTGTTCATAACATTATTCTAGTTTGGAAATGTTTGTTAGACAAGATGTAAAATATATTTTGACGTCTTTCAATAACTTCATTATTCTATCTCTCTTGCTGTCAAGTGTTGTTTAAACGTATGGATCCATAACTACTTGTAAATAGGGGAAAACAAAAAGTTGACAAAAGTTGTTGTGTGTCTGTGTGACATGACTTTATTCACATTTCAGGCTCAAAAGAAATCACTTTGTTGTGTGAGAAGTGCAGGTACAATCCTGTACCAGTCCCTCAAATCCAGACTATGCAATACCTTAGTGGTCTGAGGCAATACAAATGAATTACGTGCTGCCGTCACTACACACGATACCACCTGTGAGGGCGCTTGACTTGATATATGAAACAAATGATCATGAAAAATCTGTGTATGCACTCAACACTGTCGTATAACTTGGTTTTGCCATGTCACCTGTATTATAGTATGTATTAAACTATTCCCTATTCAGTGTTGAATATTGAGTAAATCACGTTGACATTTAGCCCTGTATTTAAACACAATGTAAATAAGGGAAAATAAGGACAATTTTCAGAATTTGTCTCCGTTGTAAGTCTTATTGGTGATTTTAGTAAATAAAAGTCATGTGAATACTAGAATCTAAACTTATGTTGTGTGTGTGTTTATTGATGCAAAGAATAAGCAGTGTATTATTTGATGAAGGTTAAGGGACACAGCTGTAGTACAAACCTGGCTAGTTCTGTGGTAGGGGCATGTGGCCAACTGCCAACCCAAGACCCCACTTTAGACCATTTACATGTGTTTAGGACAAATTTTAGACCAAAATACATTTTGTAGTAGTTCCATAGTGGATTACAAAATGTAATTTTCATTTGTGTTTTTGCAATTAAAGGAAATACCATTCCAGGAAATAATCGATCTCACACTCTGTATCAATGCGCAACTTAAATTTTGTTTTATAAACATATTGCTGATTGGTTTATTACATTCCATAGTCAGCAGGCGTAGGTATTGATTGACAAATAGAATAACGTGTAAAGTGGAACCGGAACTACGTACATTCTGACAGATGATAACAAAGTGAACGGGCTACATATACAATAAAAATGCAAAAAATATATATACACGTTTTTATTACATCATTAAATTATACAAACTCTTGTGTAGAACTGTGTGCTACCTAAATAATGTCTTCTTGTATTTAGTTGTAGGTACTTTATTTTTAAGTTTTAATCTTCGGACTCCTTCTCTAATATGTTTTGGTTGAAGTGGTCCACTATCGCCCCATGATTCTAGTACATCTAAAGCTGTATAAAGAAAGAACAGTAAATAATAATGAAACCTGTTTACTATTACAAAATAAACAACATTCAATTTGTAAATAAAATGTATGTATGTATGCATGCATGCATGTATGCATAAAACATTAATTACTATCGATTGCGTTGACCCGTCCCGTTTGAGGGAACTAGATACATTGTGATAACTGTGGTCTTCACAACATTATTTTGCATAAATTTCACCAGTGGGATCTGTAAGTAGGATTTCAAAGATATCGGCACTGCAGGAAATCAAAACACTTCTCTGTACCATAACAAAGCGTCATTGATACTGTTTCAACTACCATGTTTTGACTGTCGCACTACGACAGTGATGAACATGTTAGCGGACGTGTCAACGCAATCGATAGTATTCTATATGAAAATACAATAAACTTTTCATTTATATACTTATATTTAGTCGGAGAAATTCAATGTTAGTATTAGTATAAGTGTTTTGTTCCTTCCTGTTTGATGTCATGCAATTGAAGATTTGGACATATTTATGTGATAATAGATAAAAACCAAGTGTACCGACTTTTTTGAATTTGACATCTCTTCCCCTAAGTTGTTTACACACACACACACACACACACATATATACAGACATTTAACCATCCCTATAGCACTATACTGAACCTCAGTTAAGTTGTACTAACCAGATGTACCTTTGTACAGTTACAACTCACCTTCTTCTACAATTTCACCAACATAGACTTTGGCAATACCAGACATTGCTATGACTACATTATGTGATACAGATGACGTTCCAATTAGTGACTGCATTAGCTGTGAAAAGAAGAGGAAAAAATAGCAAATACATTAATCACTGGCAATTAAACTGCAGATTGAACTGTCATTTAAATATCTTAAAATGATTTAATACACAGAAAAATTTATTTTGAGAGTAACGAATCAATAACGACTTTAAAATTTAAAATTTAACCATTGCACAACATTTATTCAGTGATAGAGGGCGCTGTTCATTATGAATCTGATAAGGTGTACCAAAGTTAAAGTGTCACAACTTGAATTTATAAACTTTTTACTCAAGTGAAAATACTTGCATGATAATTGATAACCTTGATTAGACTCTTTAAATGACATATGTGAATGACTGCTTTCTGTCACATTATCATTATGGTCATCTTCTGCCATTGTTTACATATTCATATATTTCATATTATTTATTTTCACCAGACACAAGAGAAATTGATACACAACTGAGAAGAAAAGAAAAAACAGAACAGTTGATTTCATAGTAAAGATTTCATGATTTTTGATACATATAAATTAATTTATCAAATCATTTATGACTTATATAATTTTAACCAGGTCTGAGGTTCAGTTAATTGCAAGTGAGGGTTAAGTGTGTCCCAAATACATGTAAGTACAATACTGCAAGTAACTTATAAATACAATGTATGCAGCATAAACTATGCCAAAATAAAAACAATACTTTGAGTACTTTATAAATATGCAGCATAAACTAGGCCCAAATATGTATAAACTCAGCTAGCTTGCTCCCATTTAACCGAAGAGACACAAAAGATTGACCTAATTTAGTAACTAGTACTACTGCACATCACAATAATACTACTACCACTTGCTCAGCCCCATGTGGAGAAATAATGTATGTACACAGACAATGAATTCAGAGCTATGTAGGAGGCAAGCTTCTACTCAACATTGCCAGAAATCATCTCCTTACATTTGTGTACACTGACCTGTGCTTCCGATCAAGTGTTTCAGGTTGACTTAATACAGCTAACCAAATGATGATCCTGTGAAAGCAGCTGAATTTGTGGCATATGTCATTTATTAATGTACTTACTCTTTTTATTGCTGCTTTTGGAAAGGATGCCCTTCTATACATCTCATATCTGTTTAGTTGCTCCTCAGAAAAAGATGAAACAAGCACCCTTTGAAGGAAATAAAATAGAATAAATATTAAACTGTGGCTATTTACATTCGTAGTATTGCTGTGATATCAGAAACATAACTTAGAATATGTGCTGTGATAAGCTGTTATCGCAACATCTGATTAGTCTGTAAGACACAAATGTACATGTCATGTTACCCTATCAGCCAGCATTGCACTCACCAGAGAAAACTGGTTAGGACTGAATGTCACAACAATGTATCTTACAATCTACTATCTGACTTGTGCAATCTAAACAATAATTCTATTTGGATAAGGTGACAAGGCCGACAGTCATTTTTCTAATTGTGGGCGCTTTTATAGTAAAATAATCTTTATCCTAAAACCAAGTCTCAGAGTCAAAGCACCATATTTCAAGAAAGAAGTTTTTAAAGTTTGAGTAAAATCAAGTTTTCTCAAACACAGTCCAGTCAAATTTTGCTGCAATAATTATAATATACAATACATGTATTTTGTGGTATTTCCACTACAGAACTATCAATCCATTATACAATACCGTACATGAATGTTTTCTGTAGCTAAATACCCAACGTCCTCTGTAGCTTGGCTAAAATTACATATGTACGCGGTGTTAGGTTTAGAATATTAGTCACATTTGTTACACTTACTGCATTTTCTGGCGTTCTTCTTTGGCTAACTCCTCTCTGTGTTTTATTAAAAGCTCTCGTTCCCTGTCTTCCATCATAACACTGTCTCTTCTAACACTTGGTCTTCGTTGTCGTTTGCTTGGACTATCTTCAGTCTTTTCGCTCTCTTCCTCTGCTTCAGACTCACGCTTACGTTTCTTAGGGTTTTCTGCACTTTCAGAAGTAGTTGGGTCCACAGCGTCTGTTTCAACACTTTGTCGAGATGCGGCGTCTGGCAGTTTCACCGGAGAAGGAGAACGTTGAAGTTTGGATCCTTCCGACGACGAAGCGGCCGCCCGCTCCGCCATTTCCATGTCTTCAATACCTGTAGATTTTCGGTGTAAATTGAGAAGACCTATTTTCTTGGGATCAGCCATATCTGGGTTAATACTGCAAACTTCCTGCTGTATATCGAAAATCAAGCGACTTCTAATTCATGTAATTCTGTAGATCAAAACAAGGCACTGCACGAGTATAAAGTTGGCGTCAGATTCAGATTCAGATTCAGCTAGCGTCATATTGAGCGTCAGATTCAGCGTCAGATAGCGTCAGATCCGAAGACACCCGACGGACTCAATCAAACCTGAATTAATACCGTTGAGACGACAGGGGAAGATTCCACTCCACAAGCTTTTGATCGAAGTTGGGATGTCTCTGCTTTTACAATTTTTATTTGTGAAAAACACGTGAAATAGAGTTGAAATACTTGTCACCGAGACATTGATAGCCCCAAGTTCGTCCACTGTATGTTCGTTGGTTGATACGTTTTGCCAATAATTTACACGACGTCAGTAAAAAATTAATTTACGTGCGTAATATGTTGCCATACTTATGTTTTTATGCACATTTGAAAGCCTCTGAGATCTAGCTAGACATGTACCAGAGTTTGGTGTGACTGATAACACTTAGAAGGCCTCCAGATCTAGACGCAATTGGTAAGTCTTACATTGTGTCATTGTAACCATGGATGTATTAACCTATTTTAGGTATTTAATGAATAAAGATTTTTTGTTGAGAGTATTGTTCATGAAACTGTGTCTACCTTTCACTTTGTGTATGTATGTGTGTAATGTGTCATAAGATTATTATTTATGTCCATTTTGAAGTAGCCTGAAGATTAACACATTTAAATCACACGTTGAAAAATATATAACCTGTAGTACATTGGCTATATATCAAGAAAACAACAGCATTGGGCTGATAGATCAGTGCAGTCAAGATGATATTAATCTGAGTTAGTTAGTAATGTCTGTCACCCTATGATGGATCGTAATTGGATGTAAAAGGATGTATAATTACAAGATACAGAGAATGCTATTATCATTGTGATGTTCGTTACATTTTCTAATAAGTATCAAATACAGTTATAGGTATATACAGTTTGTATGAATTGATGTGCTTTATTGCATTATTTACCTATCCCCATGAAGTTGGTACATATAAGGCTTAATAATCACAACATTAACTTTAATTTTTCATTTACCATCGAAAGAATTAATTCATTGAATTTAACACTGTGTGGGTAGAGGCAGTGCATTATTATAAAATCAAACATTCATCAAACATTGTTTTTCCACTTAAAATTGTGCTCCCTGGGTCAATTATTTAACAAAGATGTGAGCATCATTGCTTTGAAATAAGTTTTGAATGCTTCTACTGAATTATCTATGCCTTAGAAGCCAAGATGGAAGTATATAATTGTTACGGTATTCAGGATGTCCTAGAGGAAAATGTCATCAACTGGGGTAGGAATTGGTGAAAGATGTAGTCTTGCTGCCCCTTGTTCTGTACTGATCAATAACACAACACATATCAACCAACAATAAACTAAACATGCTACCATTCAGAGAAATATATCCCATGTTCCAAAAGTTCATAAACTTCAAATTAGCAATTGATTGACTCAATAACATCAAATATTTGCTTGGTCAATATATTTAGCAAGTTTAATCAAATTTGGTGTAATCTCGGTTTAGGCCCTAACTGACAACATTCGTTAAGTATCCAAATTGACAGCACTAAATTTCATTAAGAACTATCATATCTCTGTATGATCAATATCTGCGGCAAGTTTCATCAAATTTAATAAAGCCCTTCTAGATGCATAACCGGAGTTACAAACATGCATTTATTATGCAAATTAGCCCTTAATTAACTTGACAACTCTTTTATATCTTTGTATGATCTGTAGATGTAGCAAGTTTCATTTAATTTCTTCTCCATGTATAGCCCCATTTATCATAATTATGCATAAATCATTATGCAAATTAGTATTACTTTTTGAATCCACTCCCACCAAAACCTAATCAGCGCCAAGTTACTGCCAGACAATGCCACATAGTAAGTTGCAGAACATTTGCTTCAGTGCTTTTTGAGACATCAGTGGAAATTCTGCAGTGGAATTCTGCAGACACACAGCACCATGACATCAGCTCCCACACGGGAGCTAAAAAGAGGAACCAACACACAGTTCTGCCTTGTCGAAGTTACAAGATGGAATCTATTTTAGAAGAGACAATCTTTACAAAGGATTGTGTATTGTTTTATGCTGATAATTGAATATATTTCTACCAGCTGAGTACCTATCAGACTTACAAATAAACCAGTCTGACATGCCCATTCAACATCTCAATGGAGAGAATGAAAGTACTTTTTTTGCATTGTGCATGTTTGTGTTTATTTCTTCTCTACTTGTTTATATCTCAAATACCAATAAATTCCCACAATGCAATTACTGAACGGAATAACATCATTGCTCTCCCCAACATCACTAATTAGAAATGTGGAAGCCAAGGCTCAGAAACCTCATGTTTAATATTTTCTGGAACATGCACTGTACTTTACAATATACTACACTACACTGTTCTGTGCTATAATTTACTGTGCTGTATGCATGGTACTATATTACCATATTGTCATGAAAGCCAAGTTTTTCTAAGTACCAGATGGAGGAGGGACACAACTACTGGAGAAATAAGAAAGAACTCACACACACGTCAAAGGTTTTACTTTGTCTCATTTATCTCTAAATAACAAAATACAACACTTGTACAGCAAATCTGCCTGTATGAAAAAACTATGCTTAAACCTATAAAATTACTGATGGCTGGTTATGGAAAATAAAACTACTGGTAATGTTTATTGTAAAGTCTCATTTGTGTTGTATCAAAGCACAGACTTGGGACACACTGTTGGCACTGCAATACACACACACACACACACACACACACACACACACACACACACACACACACACACACACACACATACATACATACATACATACATACATACATACATACATACATACATGCACAACTCATGGATAAGATTGTCATTGTTCATGAATGCCAAGTTATGTTCAAAGCAATGTAGTATTCACAGTCCCAGCAAAGTGTTGAGTTTCCAAGCAGTAACAGAGTTCAGAACTTCCTCATACATTGTATAAGAATCCAACAGCATACAGTACTACAGAAATGTACTTTTATCACACATCAAATTCTGTGGATCAGCACCCATAACTTTCAAATATTGTCCATTTATACTAGTGTTACATGTAAACAACTATACTCCATATTATTGGATGATTGTACTTGCCACCAGGTGTCCTTCATATGTTATGCAAATTCACAAAAGTTGTTTATGTACAGTCAGTCATCGGTTGTAACATATCATGCTAATTTACAATATACCTTAAATTGTATGCGAGTAATAATGTCTCTAATTATCACAACAAGTAAACAAGTGTGACTGGTCAACCTAAAGTTGCTGACTGGCCAAATAAACTTTAATAACATCACCACACTGTGGCACATAGTTAACCATACATTAATATAAATATGCAACTTTATTTATTCTAGGCTGGAAGGTATGCCATGATGGGACTCTACACTAACACATCAGTCAGCCCCTCTCACATGAGGGCACTGCACTGCACTATACTATACTATACTATACTGTACTGTACTAACTAGTATACTATACTATACTATACTATACTAACTAGTATACTATACTATACTGTACTGTACTGTACTGTACTATACTATGCAATACTCTACTGTACTGCACTGTACTATACTATACTGTACTGTAAATGTAAAGTACTGTACTGTACTATACTGTACTGTACAACACTATACTATACTATACTATACTAACTAGTATACTATACTGTACTGTACTGTACTGTACTGTACTGTATTGTACTACACTATACTGTACTATACTGTACTGTACTGTACTGTAAAGAACTGTACTATACTATACTATACTGTACTATACTATACTATACTGTACTATACTATACTATACTATACTATACTGTACTATACTATTAACTATACTATACTGTACTGTACTATACTATACTATACTATATAATACAATACAATACTGTACTATACTATACTATACTATACTATACTATACTGTACTGTATTGTAAAGTACTGTACTATACTATACTGTACTATACTATACTATACTATACTATACTATACTGTACTGTATTGTAAAGTACTGTACTATACTATACTATACTATACTATACTATACTATACTATACTATACTATACTATACTGTACTATACTATACTATACTAACTATACTATACTGTACTAACTATACTATACTGTACTGTACAACACTATACTATACTATACTATACTAACTAGTATACTATACTATACTGTACTGTACTGTACTGTACTGTACTGTACTGTATTGTACTACACTATACTGTACTATACTGTACTGTACTGTACTGTAAAGAACTGTACTATACTATACTATACTGTACTATACTATACTATACTGTACTATACTATACTATACTATACTATACTGTACTATACTATTAACTATACTATACTGTACTGTACTATACTATACTATACTATACTATATAATACAATACAATACTGTACTATACTATACTATACTATACTATACTATACTGTACTGTATTGTAAAGTACTGTACTATACTATACTGTACTATACTATACTATACTATACTATACTATACTGTACTGTATTGTAAAGTACTGTACTATACTATACTATACTATACTATACTATACTATACTATACTATACTATACTATACTATACTATACTATACTATACTGTACTGTATTGTAAAGTACTGTACTATACTATACTATACTATACTATACTATACTATACTATACTATACTATACTAACTATACTATACTGTACTGTACTGTACTTTACTAGACTATACTATACTATACTATACTATACTCTATACCGATACTATACTATACTATACTCTATACCGATACTATACTATACTGTACTGTACTGTACTGTACTGTACTATCTTCAATGTACTGTAGTGCGCTTGATGCATTGTACATTTTATGTCCAATGTTCAGACATGGAAATAAATCAAATTCAATATTATTTAATCTTGATTTCACTTCATAATTTCACCACTTTATTAACACCAGCCTAGTGTTGAAGTTGACATCACTGTAACACAAAAGGAAAGAGAAAGTTACAATCTGTTAAAGCTAGCAAAGAACATTACATTTAATTTTCATCTGTATAATTTTGGCTGCTTGTTTGATTGATTGACTCTCTGTATGAATACATGCACCATATATGCATGTATGTGTGTGTGTATGTGTATGTATGTATGTATGTATGTGTGTGTGTGTGTGTGTGTGTGTATGCATGCATGCATGCATGCATGTATATTATATGTATGTGCCTGCATGTGTGTATATCTATTTGTGTGTGTGTCTGTCTATGCCTTATCACTGAGATCTGTTGATGTCTTTCTGGTTACTCAAAATTTTTATTCCATCCATTAAACAGTCTGAGGAGGAATTGATATTCAGCCTTGATGTCCCAAAATTAACTTTTACAACAAGTTAATTAATCTCTTACACTTTGCTGCTTTGATTTACTGGCCTTTCTAAATGATTGTTATTGGAATGAGGGAAAGATTAAACAGAAGAATGGTTTGCTAAAGTTACTTTTCTTCTGAATTGTGATTAGCTGTCCGCTCAGGATAAAGTTCAAAAACATACTTTTGTTCATGTTGGATTATTTAATTTATCCCCACTGAACCCACACACCTGTGGAATGACCAAAAACCATGCGTTTAATAAACAGAGATCAATTTTTTGCCCTTTGTCAATTCGAGAAAGTTATATATCTTCAGAACTTGACAAAATGGTAATCTAGGGCCTAATATGGTGGTGAATAAATAATTATGAAGAACTCTTCGTGTCAAGTCAGGCGAATTCAGGTGTACAATCTAGACATACCCTACATGCTATAAATTATTATGTAAAGAGGGGGTCGGTGGGGCATGCAACTAAGCCAACATTTGGTTTGAGTTTGAACAAGCAGCAAAGCTATAATCAGATTTTAAACCTTACCTGATGACAGACATGTATGTATGTATGTATGTATGTATGTACAAATGTTGTATGTGTATATGTATAGTTGTACTTTACTTCCTTTAGTTGGACTTTACGTCCATGTTATTACATGTGTACAGTATTCCAAACGCAGCATACAATGTAACACTTACCAATGCGTCTAGATCTAGCTGGAGGCCTCCTAAAGTTTTACCAGTAACACCAAACTCTGGTACATGTCTAGCTAGATCTCAGAGTCATTCAAATGTACATAAAACATAAGTATGGCAACATATTACGTACGTAAACTTAATTTTTACTGACACATTTACTGACGCCGTGTAAATTATTGGCAAAACGTATCAACCAACGAACATACAGTGGACGAACTTGGGGCTATCAATGTCTCGGTGATAAGTATTTCAACTCTATTTCACGTGTTTTTCACAAATAAAAATTGTAAAAGCAGAGACATCCCAACTTCGATCAAAAGCTTGTGGAGTGGAATCTTCCCCTGTCGTCTCAACGGTATTAATTCAGGTTTGATTGAGTCCGTCGGGTGTCTTCGGATCTGACGCCAGCTGACGCTATCTGACGCTGAATCTGACGCTCAATATGACGCTAGCTGAATCTGAATCTGAATCTGACGCCAATTTTATACTCGTAGGCACTGCGACACACAGACAGCTTGTATGATTGTTTGTAACAGTTACCTCTGACGGGGTCAAAGGTCACTTAATTTGTTTTTAATTTTCTTGTAAAGTTTCAAATATTGTATACTTAGTATTTTACACGTAATATTATCATTTATTTGCCAGGAATCGAATCAAGTTATATTTAGTCATGCCAATCTTGAATAATGGGAAATTTCGACTAAAGATGACCTGATAGGGTGACCCGTGACGTAATCGCTATTATTACATGTGAGTCATGCATGCAATCTATTTATAGCGATTACCATAAAATGAGACCGCCTTTGTTCTGTATAGTCGTGCCACTTTGTACGTAGGCGGTATATATATTGCGTGATAATTTGAAACACCACACATTCTTTGATAAACGTACGAGTTAACAGTACACCATATCACAGACCAGTCTTGCAATGAATCGTAAAAACCTTACGCGGCAGTTCCACCGTCTTATGAAACATATCGGAAGTTTTAGCGATGGCCAGGCGAAAGTGACGGATTTTACGGACTCGATGGACGAAATCACCATAATGATCAGTCCGAATGGTGGACTTTACGAGGGCGGAGAATTTATTTTTAAGGTATTTGTTGCATACTTTTACTTTAGAAATAGGCGTAGATTTTAAAAGGTTAGAGGAAGTCGGGATGGAAAAGTCGTAACGTATAGATCGACTATCATCATCATGTTTATGGGGAGACCCAAACATTGAAGTTCCTAGAAATGATGAATGAACTGAACTCACCATTTTAAAAATAGCCATTACTTATATTATGTTGTTATTTCTAAATAATTTTGTAGATATAGTTATAAATATTTCAATTTGATAATTATATTTTATCTACATATTCATTTGTTTCTCTGGACGAAGTACATTAATTTATTTCTTTTTCCTTGTTTTCCACATTGTTACTGTTTTCTTCCAACAGATTGAACTTGAAGACAGATATCCACATGTAGCACCAGTAGTTTCATGTGAAACTGCGATTTACCATCCAAATATTGATGCGTATGATGAAAATCTGTATGACAACGTTTGTTTGAACATTCTAACTGACTGGGATTCTAATTTAGACTTGGAATGTATTGTACAGGCATTACTATATTTGTTTTACTACCCCAACTTGGATGACCCATTGTCAGCAATGTTTACAGCAGCGATATCAGAGGAGAAATTCAAAGCAAATGTCGAGAAATCACTAAAAGGTGGCGTGGTTGACGGGTTTCTCTTCGAGCAGAATCGTGGACAGTGCGGCAAAATCAATTGCTGTGAGAATCTGGTGACTGACGAGTGTAAATCCCAAAAACCAGAAGTCGTCAGGTCACCTGATGATGACGTAAGAATTATGTCACTGACTCGTAATGCAGCAAATGATACAAAGTCGTCTGGAGAACAAGATGGTAACCTTGATGTCATACAAAATCTCCAAATCACTACAGATGCAGTACAAAAACGTGATCACCATGGTAACAACAATTGTTGCAGTCATCTCAGACGGCACAGATTCAGGAGCCGGTTCTCCATTTTCACTCATCTGTTCAAGTCCAAGAATTAAGTTATAAGCTAACACAATGTATCTAACTAAATAGTAAAATCACCAACAAGTACTCAGCAGGGCCACAGACATTTCAGGAAATATAAGTTAAATCATCGTTGAATCTGTATTCACATATATTTGCATATAACACTGAGAAACATATCTCACCTTTGATCCTGGCATACTTTAACTTTGATTGCTTTCACCTACGTAGCATTTTAGTTTTTCTTGCCTAGAAGCAAATGGAAGTGAAATATTTTACCACAGTCTTAAAGTCTGTCAATTTATAACATTACTATAACTTATATACCACCATGAACAATAAGTGAAGATCTAACTAGGAAGGACAGCTCATAACGTTTTAGGTGTTGATCACTGAAACTATTCCTAGTCAAATTCATTGTACATGTAGTAGGAAGTTGAGATAAATACGTTGTCGTCCTTTGATACTAAAGCTATTGCCCACAATGAGTCAGTTTAAAATTTGTATCAATGTATGCACAAAACGGAGAGAGAGAGAGAGAGAGAGAGAGAGAGAGAGAGAGAGAGAAAGAGAGAGCGAGAGCGAGAGAGAGAGAGAGAGAGAGAGCATTACAGTTTTGCAATGTTGTTTTATTGTATATTATTATGTCTACTCTTTATCGAGATTGGTGCTTGACATGGATCGACTTTTACTAAGAAATGACTCCATTCATTGTAAATATTTACATTAAACTTGTCATTATTTTGAATGAAATGTAACTTTGAATAAAGTTTGTTTTTTGCCAAACAGAAATGTGTTATCATAATCAATATATAGTGTTCATTGTTTCCCTGTACAGTTTGATCTAGCATGCATGTTATGAACATTTCATACTAACACAATGGTGTCTGCATGTTCTGTACTACGAGTACATTACTAAATCGGAGAACTTCATTTGATTTCATCATCAGATTACAAGTGGATTACTCATATTGTACAAATTAAATGCTTTGCAATTGATTGGAATGTATCCTATGTTGCATACGTTCAAAAGGTTGGGTTATTTCAGGAACTTGGTTAGACTGGTACCAGTAATTTGAGAGATTTATTTGTTAGTAAATGTTTTGACTTTGATGTTCATTTAGTTTTATAAAGGAAAATAACCTCACCTTTTAAATTGTCCCCTGGAGTTATTAGTAGCTATAGACCTTTAACCACCATTTGGTAATCATTCACTCAGGTCAGTAGTTTACAGATTTAGAAAAGAACATGTATGTAAAAAGATATTTCATTCAAATAAAAATGAAAAAAGCCTGGAGAGTTTGAGTAAGTCTAAATGATGTACAAAACCTTAATATGATGAAAGTACATAATATACTGTGTTTACCCATTATCAACCTAGGCTACAAACAATACCAGAAATGATTTAATTTGCATAAACACTAGCGCCATTTTAGTAAATTATAAAATACGCTTGAATGTGTTTTCACAACAGTTAAAATATTTAAACAACCGGTATATTTGACTTTTACAACATCTGGTAACTATGACGTGTATATCATGTGGTTCTGTTGTACCCGGAAGTTCAAACTGAAAGAAGGATTATGAAGAAATCATTACACGGACAATTTCCGCTTAATCAATCCCTTTGACCACATGTTTATTAGAATTCGTCTCTCCTAAATACACATGATATATATACCATGACAAATACATGGATGGAGACTGAGTTCAATTTCTCACAATATCACACATCTACTCAGTATAGATAAATAAATGTACCATGCAATGGATAAGCCCGTGTTTAACGAATGTTTGTCACAACTTGAAGAATTACAATAAAAAATATGTATGCACATGTTACAGAGAGAGAGAGAGAGAGAGAGAGAGAGAGAGAGAGAGAGAGAGAGAGAGAGAGAGAGAGAGAGAGAGAGAGAGAGAGAGAGAGAGAGAGAGAGAGAGAGAGAGAGAGAGATTTGTTGATGACTATTTCGCACGTACAGTCACAAATTGATTCTCTAGAGTACCATTGAGTGGCCAATAACTTGTCCTATCGGAATAATTCAAAAATTCGATAATAAAACAATAGATCGACTGTTACAAATAACTCGGAGTACCCGAATTGCGACGGTTTTAATATGTAACTTGATGTTGTGTCATATTGCTGTGTTTCCCATATAAGGTAACAGATCAGAATAGTATCACAACAACGAAACAAAGTCTAAAAATAGCGCCCTCGTGACCCAACGTATGTATCTAAATACGGATTGTAATATTTTCTACGAATAGCATTGTCAAGTGATGTGCTATTTTGTTCAAGCCCAAGTCAAACTGCTCCTGCAGTTAAAAGAGTCACAAAATACAGTCACCTCACGTCTCAGCCAACTATATTGTTTCTATTGGCAACAACTTTGAAAATACAGCTAAACAGGGCAGGGAGAGTTCGCCAGAAGCCTGTACATGACATTATGCATTTAAATTATGATAAACCCCGGCAAGTTGAAGTTGTGATTTTACTCGCTAGACAAGGATACTGTCATTTCTAAACATAGTAGGATTGTTAATGGAGAAAGAGTTTTGTTTACGTTCATTCACTTTTGAAACTTCTCTCACGTTGTGTTCAACAGTAAAAGTGTTGTTATAATAATTTTAAAAGTAAAACAACCTAAACTTGCAAAATCTGAAAATAAATAATTCTGGCGAACTTTGCCTTTTTAGCAACACTTGACACAGCTGTACTAAGAATATCTGAAAATGATGTCAAACTATATCCAACTTCCAAGCCCCTTTTTAAATCAGTATGTACATCAACGGCCACTTTTCTGCTAACTTGCAATATAAGTCCACGGCGTGATAAAATATAAACTTGGTCTTGCGTAACAACTGGGAAATCCTTTAAACCCGGTATATTTCATTGCTATTGCGTCAGCTCGTTTCACGCTTATCTCCCCGCGACAAACAATGGTTTGACCCAGTTACTGATGATTACACCAGCTTTTTGAAAAGGTATATAAATATCGGAAATTTTGCCTGAGTCAGACAATTTCATTTGATAGCGAACATTAACACGTGCGTTGTAGTACGTACAGTTAAAAACGCTGACCATTGTATTTGTATGAATTCCGCGTTCCATACCGTTGACACACCGTATATCAAAACATGTAGACAGCCGCCGTGATCACAGTTCGTTGCCGGTGTGTAACATGTACATGTAACTTTGGGTTTTCTTCAGCCGTGTGTAACTGCTACACGACGTCGGAGATTATTGTTGGTCATGCCGTGAGACGGAAGATACAAGCCTGAAATCTTGGGCTTGACGCTATGTTACAGCGTAACACTGAGTGTTGCCAAGCAAAACAAACAGGTCGTTTGTACGGATTGGGCCAGAACTGAATAGTGCCCTCTGTCGACAGAACTTACTAATGTCAATAGTCTTTTGTTTTTAATCGCTAATCCTCAATCTCAGTATAACTACTATTGTCATAAACCTACACAAAAGGAATTCTTTAACTAACCTGGCCATATTATCACAAGTGAGAAGAAAACCTGCAAGAAAAAGGTCATCGAATTCCAATCACAATGAGGTCTGCATCCAAAGACATTTACCACCTCATGCGGTCCATCCGGGCATTGTCCGATGACCAGGCAGAGGTTGTTGATATTGAAGAGGAGGAAAATACGATCTTCGTTTCTATAGTTCCTAATGGAGGTCTTTATTGTGGTGGTAAATTCATTTTTAAGGTAAGCTAACAACTGTCTACTTCTTTTTCATTACAACTGGCTTACTTTACTTTGCAATTGATGTTTGAGTACCAGTATAGATCAGAAGAGATGGAATATATCGGATCGATATTCACTGACGATTTGTTTATACAGGTACGATACATTAATATCGTCAAATTATGGGTTAATTAGTCGAATTATTGAAGTAGGTGATCACAATTTGAAAAATGTCCGATAATCAATTAAAGTTATCATTTTATAGCTATTAATGGCATGATCGAATCATTTGGCAAAGTACGCCAAATTAGTACGTAATAATTCGGTATAGACTTACAATGAAATTAATCGCAGATGGTACCGAAGTGTGTACAGCACCACTACCGGCTGTGACTAGACAGGAATGTCAATAAAAATGACACAGAAATTTAAAACGTTATAGACTATTTTAACATCTCACTTACAGAAATACCTACTTCAGATACTGTGCACGTCAACTAACTGTAAAATTATATCCTTTACTTTTACAGATACATCTACGATCAGGGTATCCCTTCTACGCCCCTGATGTGGTTTGTTTGACACCTATTTACCACCCTAACATCGACAACATTCTAGCCTTCGACGAAAACGAGGCAGAAATATGCATTAATCTTCTCGATGATTGGCAGGTGACCTTTAACCTGGAACACGTGATACAAGCAATTCTTTTCCTCTTCTATCAACCCAACTTAGAAGATCCAATTAGCCCTATGTTTGAACCGAAAATGGATGAAGGGAAGTTTGTCGAGAATGTCACAACATCGTTACAAGGAGGATTAGTGGAGGGGATCTGGTTTCCACGAAATTTATCACTGCTGCCACGTCAAGATGTTCATGACGAAGTACGTGAACCTTTACAGAGCCGAGAAGACGAGAACGTGGAGATGAAAGTTACAACAACTGCAATGATGGAAAACATTGAAAATCAACCAAAGAATAAATGTCATGCAGGAAAACGACAGTGACTTTCATTATAACGAAAATTATTCTGTTATTAGTTTTGTTACAGTTTTATGTCATACCTCACTTTGAAGCAATATATCATGCCAGTCCCACTGTCTGCTGTTTTTTTAAATTTGAATATTTCAATTTCTGAACAGTCGTAATCCAACTATATTTTTACTTGTCAGATATATATACTATAAAAGATTGAAACTTTTCATCTTTTGTACGAATTATTTATCAAGTTGTTTGGAAAACGTACATGTGTCGATGAATTAATGTTGTTTTTCATTAAAACATTTTTATAATAATGTGTCTTTTATTTGATTCACTTGTCATTAATTTCAATTATGCCGTATCTCTAATATTGCAACGACGAAACGGCAAAACGACGCCCTCTATCGTTTACCTATTCTTGTCCTGGCACCGGCATTATACAAAATAGCGCACGCGCGCGCGCGCACACACACACACACACACATACACACACACACACACACACACGCACGCACGCACGCACGCACACACACACATATACATACATACATACATACATACATACATACATACATACATACATACATACATACATACATACATACATACATACATACATACATACATACATACATACATACATACATACATACATGCATATTTAGAGGAAACATTAAGATTTGTTTATTTAGCACAACTTTATATTTCTGGTATAAAAATAATATAACACTGAACTTATAATTAGCTTGGCCATAGAGAAGTAAGAAGACTTGTCTATGACTTGGAATCCTTTACTTGGACGCCACCGTGTCGCCACTTTGCTGCGTCTTTGATTTGACGACAAAACAAAATATTATTCTAAAGGTTTGTAACATGCTCTATGATACTTATAATTATTTCTGACGAATTACAAAACTGTCAAAAATAACGGGCTACTTCAACAAATAAGCTAAAATAAAATATTTGTAGAGTTTTAGTGAAACAAACCGACTTGACATTTTGATTGCTAGTGTGCATGATAATCGGATTACGTACATTTCTCCGATTTCTTCGATTAACGTTGAGTTTAATAAAACACACTTCCGGTGGCGTAAATGTACTATCGTAAGCCTTCCAGATTCAAATGCATCTCTTGGATATTTTTTATGAGGAAAGTTAATTTACACCGTCGCTGCATGCATACAAGACTGTTTTTTCCGCCAAATTATTCAAACAGATTGTTCGGTAGTGTGAAGGTACATTGTGAAATTACAGAATATATTTGAAGTTACTCAATTACTTTAAATTTTTACTTGTTTGATTTCTAATATTTTAAACGGCAGTTAAGAGACGAGTAATCGTATATCAATTTCTTAGCTTCTGTAAAATACAAAATTTTTCACTTGGAATTTATTTTCATTATTTTCTAAGGGTTTTTCTGCAAAAAATAAAATTCCATTGAAACTGTATTTTATTCATGGTATACCTTCCTAAATCAGTTAAAATTAGGTCCAGACAAAATACACCACAGTTTTTAAGTTTCAGTAAAAATCATAGTATTCCAATAAATAATTAACATATGTAAATTAATAACATGTATCCCAGCCAATCAACGAACCCTACATGTATACCAAATTCGTATGTAATTAACATATGTAAATTAAGTACATGCATTCTAGCCAATCAACTGATCCTAGATTTGTACTAAGTTCGTAGGTAATCAACATATGTAAATTGATTACATGCATCCCAGCCAATCAGCTGCCTTAGATTTAGGATATCCATTGGCTACTCTCATTCTCATATCGTCGTATAGGTAATACTTGTCTCCCTTGAAGAAGTACGTCATTCCATCCATCCATCGGAAAGCAGCGTCCACTCTGGTAGGAACGCCATTCCAATGTTTACGGATTTCACGAACACCTCCCGGAATGACCCTTTCATAGTAATCACTCCAAATGTAGTAGCGACTTCCCTTGAATATGTAAATTTTACCATCACCACTCCATACAAAGGCAGCATCTGGGTTACGGGGAGCTCCCATACCTGTAATTTCTTTGGGGTAGCCTGGTTCTAGTTGGTGTTTGTAAAAACGCCAATAACGTGTTCCTGTATAAGGTAAAATTATCAAAGTTAGATTAAATTTGTACGTAAAGAAGTGAATCAAAGTTATGTAACAATAGGTCCTTTATTTAAATTGTGTTCTATTCTATTCTATTCGATACTTCAATATAGAATACCTATTTTTTCTCTTTGCTATTCTATTCTATTCAATTCAATTCAATTCAATTCAATTCTATTCTATTCTATTCTATTCTATTCTATTCTATTCTATGCTATGCTATTGTATTGTATTGTATTGTATTGTATTGTATTGTATTGTATTGTATTGTATTGTATTGTATTGCATTGTATTGCATTGTATTGTATTGTATTGTATTGTATTGTATTGTATTGTATTGCATTGTATTGTATCGCATCGTATTGTATTGTATTGTATTGTATTGTATTGTACTCTAGTCTAGTCTAGTCTAGTCTAGTCTTGTCTAGTCGTCCACTCTGTCCATGTTCTCTTTACACAACTTAAAACACTGCAAGGTAACCACTTAAATTTGTCTCAGTGATTTGTTACCGTTAACAATTAGAATCTCGCTATGGTTGTACGACTTTCAAATACTGACATTACCCAATCAGAATCTCGCTATGGTTGTACAACTTTCTAATACTGACATTAACCAATCAGAATCTCAATATGACCGTACAACTTTCTAATACTGACATTAACCAATCAAAATCTCGATATGATCGTACAACATTCAAATACCAACCTTTAAAAAAGTAAGTCCTTCCATTGGGTGCTGTGAAACCTGTATTGATGTTCCCAGGGAGACCACGAAATTCATCGTGAAGTTTTTTAGGATAACCCTCCGCTACACCATCGCTAGTTATTTTCCAAATGTGTTTTGTCTTTATAGCGTACGTGTTTCCGTCAGCATCTGAAATTAAACGATTACATTAATGCATAACTATCTCTCTTATTTTAATATTTTGACCGAGTTCAAAACACACACACACACACACACACACACACACACACACACACACACACACACACACACACACACGCACGCACGCACGCACGCACACACACACACACACACGCGCATATATATAATCCATTTTCAAAAGAAGACAAACACAGGAAGAAGGGAAAGACAGAGAAAGCTGGATCTGGCAATTCTTTTATCTATTTAAAACGTTATTCACGTGGCCACATCTCATATTTTTTTATGCAGCACGTACTCTAAATTAGAAAGGGGAAATAAATGTACTAGATAATTAAAAAATACACGAGCCCAGTATACGAACTACTAAAGGATCTGATAATTCAAAATTTTCTTTACAAGTCCTAGGGATTCTGACGGAAAACAAAACAAAAGTTGAATATTTGTGAAATATAGTATCGGGATTACTCAGCCGCAAATAATCAATGACAATGTATTGTTTTACCCCTCCACTAAACAGACTAACAAAGAAACAAACAAACAAGCAGACAGACAGACAGACAGACAGACAGACAGACAGACAGACAGACAGACAGACAGACAGACAGACAGACAGACAGACAGACAGACAGACAGACAAACAAACAAACAGACAGACAAAGAGACAGCCAGACAGAGACAGCCAGACAGACAGACAGACAGACAAACTGACAGACAGACAGACAGACAGACATGCAAACAGACAGACAGACAGACACAGACAGACAGACAGACAGACAGACAGACAGACAGACAGACAGACAGACAGACAGACAGACAGACAGACAGACAGACAGACAGACAGACAGAAAAGAACAAACACATTTTTTCTCAAATCAAAAGTAAAATACATAAATAACCTCTCCTAAAAGAAGTTTAGTTAGTGCTACATATCTAAAGAATTACAGTATTTCCTCCTAGAAATCGTTTACAATATTTTCATCACTTATATATATAAAATACTTTACATATTATTATCAGTAAATCTCACCATTAAAAACAGCATCAAAGTCAGTAGCACATGTATCAGGAACATCACCATCATCTTCATCACCATCACCATCACCATTTCCTTTGTCTGGCTTTGGTGGTGGTGTATGTTGGTCGTCAGGGCTACTCGTTGCCATTGGTCTCTCATCTTCTTTCCGTCCTTGAAAACATAATGTTAAAAGCGAAATGAATGGTAAGTAGGCGCAATAACAACAGTGGGTTTCTTTAGAATAGGGCTAGTTATGTATACAAAATATTGATAGACAAATTATATGGATTATTGAACTGTATTACATGATTCATGTTCATCATTTGTTCAAAATATGGCAAGAAAGTAACTCCAAAGAACTGAAAATCTTGATGACAAATGAAATGGATTTTAGATTTATTTATAGCTTGGTTTCCGTGGTAGCTTGCAATTGGTTTTCGTTGTAGCTTGGTTTCCGTGGTAGTAGGATTAACATGCATGGTATGGTTTATTGGTCATGTTTCTATAAACAAAATATGTGACTCCCAAATACTTCTAAATCGCACACTTTCTGACTGGTGGCATGGAAACGGGAATCTTATTTGATTTATCTACATCTCAGCCTTGGTGTCATCAGCACTAAAATAAATCATAAGACTTGCTGATAAAATAGTATTTTATTTGAGATCCGAATTGTAAATTTTCAATTGATGATAAGAACAAAAGTTTAAAAAGTTTCTTACCATATAATCGTTGAATTCCTGCGACGTCATCTCTATGTAATTTTAAACCAGACTGGTATCCCGGATAGAAGGGCTGCATGATAGCGCCCCTAACGTCGGAATGACCTAACCCCAGACTATGACCTATTTCGTGAGTCGCTGTGAAGTCCAGGTCGATGCTTAAACGGTTATGAGATTTACCAACGGTGAAATACTCATCATCATCAAAATGCAAATCACCATCCTTTGGAAAGTATGCATGCGCTAAAATACCACCTGAGGAAAGAATATGGAAATTACTCATTACTTCATGGTATAAGTTGATATGTTGAAGTTAAAGGAACGAGTCATGTATGTGATGCAATTATTTACAACTTTCATTGCAGAGATGGTTTATTGAAATATCGATGAATCAATCAATCAATCAATCAATCAATCAATCAATCAATCAATCAATCAATCAATCAATCAATCAATCAATCAATCAATCAATCAATCAATCAATCAATCAATCAATCAATCAATCAATCAATCAATCAATCAATCAATCAATCAATCAATCAATCAATCAATCAATCAACCATCCAACCAACCAACCAACCAACCAACCAACTAACCAACCCACCAACCATCCATCCATCCATCCATCCATCCATCCATCAATCATCAACAAATGACGCCCTCACTGTGATGTATGAATACGTTGTTGATGTTGTCTACAAATGTTTACTAGCTCTCAAGTGAAATAAACAATTCTTGTATATTGTTCAGTTCCAAAACTATTGATCGATTTGTATGTATTTGTTTTGTATACTCATTTACTCAAACTACTACATTCAATTATTTCTTCCTTTCTAATACTGTCAGTCTGAGGTGAAGCATTTGCCGAATCTTTAAACAAGAACAAACAAATCAAAAGTTTTGTCAATAATTGTTTACCTTGTCCATCAAATGCAGCATAAGGTCCATCACCATGTTCATATGTTCCAAATTTAATCATAATATCAGCTTCTCCAGACGATATCTCGGTAAATGTCAAAGGTGTAACGTCACTCCAATGACGAAATGCCCGATAGAGGGCACGCCTCACCTCGTCAACGGTCAAGTCTGGGCTTGAGTTCAAAAGACGAAATGTTAGCTTTGTCTTGTCCCATTTGCTCCCTGTAAGAAATAATCAAATATATTACTAAGAGATGGCGAACATCTCCTTTAATAAGACAAGGAAAGACAGAGGAAGAGATACATAGATAGAGAGATATATATTTTATTACATTACATTACGTTATGGTACCTTGCATTGCACCCCCTTGCATTAATACATCATTGATCTGGGATTCGATGCGTGACATTCTACTGTCTGGTGACGTCGCTCAATATCTGCAATAATAACAACTTGAAAGGAACTAGATCATAGATGCGAGATGATAGAAATCTAAACCTTACCTCCTAAAGCATATCTTTTACTTCTAGGCATAAAGGCACTGGTCCGACTGTTGCTATGGTCTGTACCCATGATTGCCGATCCAACCATATCGTCCACACCACATCGAGGTGCCTGCATCATTTGAATGGTCTCTGTGTCTAGATGGCCGGTCATTTCTAGATTTGCCATTCGCTGGAAGTTCATCACACTCTCTATGATATCACTTTTCGAAGGTTGTCGCTTTTCCATGTAACCGAACCTTGACAGATAAACCTGCAATGCAAAGATAGTAGTGAAGAAGTGACATTCAAGTCATTGTTACAAAATAAGTATTTTTAAAACCATCAATATATCGTGTAAACTGTACAGATAAACCCTGTTGTACAACCCTATCTACACACACACACACACACACACACACACACACACACACGCACGCACGCACGCACGCACGCACACACACACACACACACACACACACACACACACACACACACACACACATGAGAGTGCCGTCTGCTGGGGCTGTACGAGAGTGGTGTCTGACATGATAGGCTATACAAGCGTGCTAGCCGATAGCGTGGTATGAGTATTTTAAAGACTGGCAGGACTATAGGCCCGTAATACCAACACGTTCACCAAGATGGCTTTCTGAGCCATACATGGAACATGAAAATTGAATGGATTGTTTTACTAAACGATAAAGTTACCCATTATATATACCATGGCGTCTAAATTTTATGGGAATATTTGTAAATATATTAGATATTATATCTATTTCTTGATTCATATCATATCAGAGAATAATTTCTATCACGTGTCCAAAATGATGCTTAAATTCACTTAAACGTTGATAGAAAAACAACAAAATATTGTTCGTAGTTATTTGGCTGTGAATGTGCTTGGCACTGAAAACGACTTCGACGAAAACAATATGATGAAAATAAATGAAACTTACCATGGGGTCCACTGTTGCCAGTACCATGTGACAAAGACAACCAATAAGAACACTTGTTGACAATGTGATGTTTGCCATCTTTTGTTGTTTCTAGGGGGTCAAATGAATAGGATCATTAGTTTTCAAACAGAACATACAGTCACTGGCTTTCATTTCTTTTTTTTGGATTTTGTCCAATGACATATTTCAAATAGAATGTCCTTGCATTGGAGTTTAGCGTTACATTTTGAAAACCTGACAAAAACAATTCGAATGAATTTCCGGTCACACTCTTTGCTAAATAACAATAATATGCACTGTCTGTAAAAGTGTGGCTTTTTATGGAATGCTAAGTTAAACCGAGAGAGAGAGAGAGAGAGAGAGAGAGAGAGAGAGAGAGAGAGAGAGAGAGAGAGAGAGAGAGAGAGAGAGAGAGAGAGAGAGAGAGAGAGAGAGAGAGAGAGAGAGAGAGAGAGACAGACAGACAGACAGACAGACAGACAGACAGACAGAGTGAGTGAGAGACAGAAACAGACAGAGAGACAGACAGAGAGACAGAAACAGAGACATAGCCAGAGACAGAGACAAAGAAAGAGAAAGAGAAAGACAGAGAAAGACAGAGACAGAGACAGAGAAACAGAGACAGTGACAGAGGGAGACAGAGAGAGAAAGAGACAGAGACAGAGAAACAGAGACAGAGACAGTGGAGACAGATGAAATAAGAAAAGGTGGAGTGTAGGAGACGTAATTAAGAAGATAACATGACACTATAATGACAAACAGAAAGAAACAGATTGATATAGCGGAATATGAGGGATGGAAATTACAATCGCAAACAAACAGAAATAACTCGTTTAAAATGCTAGGTTTAAATATGAAACAGCGAAGATGGTGAGAAAAGACGTAGGTAGACAGACATAGACAGACAGACAGACAGACAGACAGACTGCAGACTAGACAGACATAAAAGATCCTTCAAACAAAATGAAAATTTCGAATGTGGAGAGAGACAGACTGATCAGAATGGGAGAGCAATAAATTTTAGGATGAGAGAAATAAATAGAGACTGATACAGGCAAGGAGAGATAAAGAGAGATTGAGATTTAGAGACAAAGAAAGCGCAAGCGACAAGAGGGGGAAAGAGAGAGGGAAAGACACAAACAGAGAGGCACAGAGAAATAGACGGAGGTTAAGGTAAACATAGAGAGGGAGAGACAGACAGAGGGACAAATAAAGAGTTATAATTCAAACTCAGAGAAAATAAGTGGATTTTTAAGAAAGCTACTTTGACGATTGAAAACTAACGAGTTTGAACACAAATCACTAAAAAAATTCAAAGTAATACAGTAAAAGATATTTACCTGCAAGCCAAAGCTGTCTTGCTGAACCTTTAATGGCAAAAACAGAAATCTGATCACGGTGAGTTGGTAGATGGTATATATAGCCTACATACCGGATACTTATAAGTTGTTTTACCTACTACAGGATTCTTTACAAAGAAAACGTTGGCCATAGGAAATTAGTTTATAGTTTTAGCTGTGCCCACCGGTCCCATACTCAATGAGTATTACACCTTTCTGAGTTAGTGGCGTAAGTGGGTAAATAAACAATCTCAAACTTAGAAAGTCAGACTTCTGTTGATAAGGTGGTGTATTGTACCGTACCAATGAGAGGAAAACCAAACCATAAACTTTTTCCAATGAAAAAGCTTACGAAACTAACCAAGGTGTATTTACTTTGCTGTATAAAAGTTAGAAACGAGGGGTTAAACAAAGATATTGTTGTTTATGTCCTGTTATTTGGACTGAATGTACAATATAACCAGGTTTGGGTTTCATCCAATACGGTGTTGATTTTCAACTACATCCGTTAACGTTATCGAAGAACAATCACATTTATAGGGAAAAACCACCAACGCAGGAAGACTGGTCAATATCCCTTACTAAATTTAGATACGATATCATAATACAACTAAAAAGCTAACTCATCATACCTTCAATTATCAAACCATAAAAGGCTTTTACTTAGTTTCAGGAAGTCTCATATATAGTTTGATAGGTGTTAATAGGTAAACAACTATATAGAGGCAGACAACACTACAAGGCCATAAAAGTGGCAGATTTTGTCACTATTTGGTACCAATAGGCTCACTGAATTCACTGAAGCATTTCACTAAAACTTCCGATGATTAAAGAGGAGGACGACGACATGGACGATGGCGACGTCGACGACGACGACAACAACAACAACAACAACAACAACAACAACAACAACAACAACAACATCATCATCATCATCATCATCATTGTAAAGTACATTGAACACAAAGTGGGAAAGCGTTATGATCTAAAAAACAATATCATCATCATCATCATCATCATCATCAATAAAGTTCTGAAAAAGAGAGATCTTTTTTCGATGAAATGAATGTTCAATGGCTGTGAACTACTGTGAAATGTGGCTGCCTACGGTACTATCTGCTCTTAATTGTTCAATTAAACAAGTCCAACTGACGACTTCAAATCGACCCAAGTACTTTAAAGTCAACAATATTAATTTAGATAAAATAATATAACAGAACCCCACGGGTACCCCGTCGTATAATAAAACAGAATAAAAGAATCACTAGTGAAAATAACTTCTGTTTGCCCTACCATCCATTGCCAGGCCGTGGGGTTCTGTTATTAATATTATTACATAATAGCAATTCAGAAAAATACAAGCATCACTGAGTAATGATTTAAGTCACTCACTATCAGCTGTAACCTTTTGATACTGTCCTATTGTTATGCAAATTTGTCATTTACGTTGTAAAAAGTAGTATTAAGTTCGTCGATGTTTGTAAGAGAATAACGGGCATATTTCTGAATTAATTCGCCAAATCCTTTCAAAATCGACTGGAAGGTACATTTACTAGTCTAGTAGAATATAGTTTCATTATTTGTGACTGTCCTTTATTTTCTAATCACCATCAATATAGCGATGACGTTCGCGTCCGGTTCGGTGTAAGTAGTCCTGCTTGCAGACGGTGCACGGGTCTGTATTACCGACACGACCCTCAACACCGTCATGCAAAGCAAAGAGCAATGTACTTTGCCTTACGAGACCACGATGGAGTATAGGAATCGAGTCCCGGATTACTCCGTATGTAAGCAGGACTACTGCGTAAGCTGCAGACGTGTGAGGATCGACAGTTGGCGAATCTTGCTTTTCCTGGTCGGATATCAGTTTAAAATGACATAAAGTAATGAATTTGCTTTAAAAACGTTTGATAGAAGTGTATAATTATCCAGTCGAAACGTTTAAAATACCAGATACCTTCGATATATTCCTAAGCATCAAGATCGATATTGTTTACATACGGAAAGTAGTTGAAGTGTTGTTTACTTGTTTGCAATGAAAATATCTAACTAATTTGAATAGTTATTTGATAGCTAAGCGACTAATTTGCATAGTTATTTGATACATCAGAACTTCCGATGGTCGAGAAAATTAGTGAAATACTTTATGAACCAAAAAAAAATTGTTCAAAAAGGCGTATGTGCATTACAAATGCATTTATTTGCTTATTTTCATCAGGAATTGGTTTTGCTTTAGGATTTATTAATATTTTATCTCAATTTATCTCATTTGCATGGCCAGCAGTGAAAATACCAGTTTTATTTCTGACTGGATCAACGTACACAGTGGTACATATGTAATAATGATGTTTATGTCTCCGTACATATTTAACTTATTCGCTATTTGTAATTCGCTATCGTACTTCAACTATTAAGTACCCCGCCAAATTAATATCCAAATCAAATCAAGTCAGTGTACATGACAATCAAAGGGGAACGCCATTCCAGGAAATCAAGTATTTTCATAATCTTTGAATTCTGGAGTCATTTCATGAATTCATGTCACATAATTTTTGTCCGGTTGCCAAGTTATTGTCTTCAATACTCCAATTTTACTCTCAATACATTATTATAAAACTGTATGGCTATATTCCCTACACTTCACCCCCCCTCCTACGGTAAGCATTAAAAAAAAATAAGGACATGTATGAGGCCATTTGGTCATTAGGTAAATGAAAAGAACAATTTGAAAGAATACAAGGTAAACTACTGCTAATGAGCATTGGTTTTGGAGAGAGAGAGAGAGAGAGAGAGAGAGAGAGAGAGAGAGAGAGAGAGAGAGAGAGAGAGAGAGAGAGAGAGAGAGAGAGAGAGAGAGAGAGAGAGAGAGAGAGAGAGAGAGAGAGAGAGATGGATTCATCCTAGTTTCCAAGAAATGCTTCCTTTTGTGGGTAACCCACATCCTCTCTCATAACCTCTTTTCCACGAACAGTTTGTTGGGGTCAAAATTGATGGGGGGGGGGGGGTCAAGTACGTTAAAGATTGTAGCTTGTAGATTAGGATTGTCTAACATACATCCGCGTTTGCCTACTCTGCCTAGGAGTAGTGTTCTGGGTACAATGTAGGACACATTGTATCATTTCTCTGTGTTATTTGTTTGTCCAATGGTTACTCCTTCTCCTTATAGGTGACTTATTTAAAAAAATAGTATGACGTTCGTATATCAGTTAAGAGAGACAGAAACTGCATTATGATAATATGCTAATGACGTCAGCAGCGTTGTCACGTGACGAGCAATTAAACAACAATTTACACTTTAACAACTTCCTAATATGTGAATAATGACAAAATATTGAGACAGTCATTGAAAGTATAAATCTTTTTATTTCTTTATATAAACATAAACGTAAATATAAACATAAACACATAAAACGGAATGGTTTCAACAAAACTCAACCCAAAGGTTTTCCACAAGTAGTGACTAGCTTCCGCACTGTTACCGGAGCATAATAAAGTAGGTTAAACTATAATATTAAAACTGTCATTCATACACTCTTAACTATGTACACGTTAGTGTTCTCTAGCAAATTTAAAAAGCTGACCTTGAATACATGTAACGTAGAATATGATGATATGATATGATTTATTCCCTAATTTAGGCCACCGGTCCTTAATACAAATCGTCAAAGTGAGACAACATATAGTAAAAGAATAATCTGCAGGCTGTTAAGTGCGCCTCAAAATTACAAAATAAAAGTATCAAAATAACAGATTCTAGTATTATTATTTCTCATTTTGAAGCTATAAAACAGGAATTTCGACAAAGTATGTGAATACAGAAGTTATTTGACTTTTGTCATTGTCGGGAATTCGTCGTAAAAGGATGATAGAAATTTCTTAAAAATAGAATATATTAAAACTGTAAGTCATACACTCTTAATGATGTACACGTTAGTTCTCTTTTTTACAAGCTGAGCTTGAATACATGTAACGTAGAATTTATCCCGATGTATGTACGCCTTTAGCTTAGGAGCTAGTCATTAACGACTAGATACCAATTTAACGAATACAAAATATTGAAGAGTCTTTCCGAACATAATTATTGTACTAATTTGTGTCAACTACTCGTCCTGCAATGACCAAACCTTCACATCCCAACCACCAAACAGAAGCAGTCTTTGGGTACTCGTCATCCACCTTAAATCCCATATCGTTGTATCGCCAATACTCGTCATCTTTAAAAAAGTAAGTGCGTCCGTTTTTCCACTTGAAGGCAGCATCAATCTTTGAAGGAAGACCATGCCAGTGTTTACGTATTCTCCTGTTAGCTCCTGGAATAATTTTTTCTGTGTACTCATCCCAGATGTAATAGCGAGATCCTTTGAAAATATATATCTTATTATCACCACTCCAGACGAAAGCAGCACTTGGATCACGTGGGAGCCCCGAATCGTCTGTTCGCTTCGGATAGCCTTCGTCAAGATCATGATCAGTGAAGCGCCATACACGTCGACCTATAAGAACGTAATTTAAAAATAGAAATAAATCAATAAAGAGTGTGAATTAAATGACGTCAGGGTAAACTTTCTGTTAATATAGTACATGTGCACGTCATGTATTGTTTTTCTGGGATGGGGAATTGGGAGAAAAGCGCACGTAAATTGCAAAACACTCTTTCCATCACTAAACGTTTTGATCTAGGCTATCACTCTAAAATTATATAATCACATTGGAATTTTTAAAGTTTCAAACTTTAAAGAAGTGGAAAGACACAAAAAATATTATTCTGTCATTCTCAAAATTTTGCACCGCGAGGTTTACTAGCCTGGAAACGGTTATATTCAAAATGAAAGGACTCGCATACACATGTCTAAAACATTGTAATTCTCGCAGGGTCAGTGAACTTGATATCTACCTTTAAAGAAGTACGTTTTCTGTGTCGATGGTGATGTAAATACAGCAGTAACTTTTCCTGGAAGACCTGGGAAGACGTCATCGATTTTCTTGGGATAGTCGTCTGCTACTCCCACATCACGAATTAACCAGATGTAGTCATCTTTTGTGACGTATGTAGTTTGATAGAGATCTGTGGAAGAATATTGAAATATACGATTACTCGATATCTAGTCAAAGACTAGGCAATACATGCCATTGTCACCATTCTATCGAGCCCACACCACCACCATCACCACCACCACCACCACCACCACCACCACCATCAACATCATCATCATCATCATCATCATCACCACCACCACCACCACCACCACCACCACTACTATCATCATCATCATCATCATCATCATCATCATCATCATCATCATCATCATCATCATCATCAACATCGTCATCATCATCATCATCATCATCATCATCATTATCACCACCACCACCACCACCACCACCACCACCACCACCACCATCATCATCATCATCATCATCATCAAAATTGTGAAAATCACTTCCAGATTACATTAATTTAGTAAAGCAGTGACTATGATATACCTACCCATAAATATAGCATCAAAGGTTGTATTACATATATCAGGTACGCCAGGAATCACCTTCATGCCGTCTCCGTTATTACCGTTAGCATTTGGGTCATCATCATCATCATCATCATCATCATCATCATCATCATCATCATCATCATCATCATCAACATCGTCATCATCATCATCATCATCATCATCATCATTATCACCACCACCACCACCACCACCACCACCACCACCACCACCACCACCATCATCATCATCATCATCATCATCATCATCATCAACATCGTCATCATCATCATCATCATCATCATCATCATTATCACCACCACCACCACCACCACCACCACCACCACCACCACCACCACCACCACCATCATCATCATCATCATCATCAAAATTGTGAAAATCACTTCCAGATTACATTAATTTAGTAAAGCAGTGACTATGATATACCTACCCATAAATATAGCATCAAAGGTTGTATTACATATATCAGGTACGCCAGGAATCACCTTCATGCCGTCTCCGTTATTACCGTTAGCATTTGGGTCGTCTGGATGTGTAACGTCAGGATCACCTACAATGGAGAAAAGTAAGAATACTGTGTAGTAGGAGTTGAATTATTGAGACCAAAATTATTAACAAGGGTTAAAGGCTAGGTTGATTTTAAATTAGGTGTATTTCTTTTTGATGCTTAGGGGAGTCAGCAAAATCCCTTTCATCAACCCTGCATTGTAAAAACAATAGCTTTATAAAATTGCCATACATAGCTTAGAAGAGGCCTTCTGTGCACTGAGCGAGGCATTCTGGGAAACAAACAAAGTGAGGAGATCGATCTTAATCTTTTAAACGACGCTAAAATAATGCTGAGGCTATTGTTTAGGGAGATTAGCAGCTCCTCACTTTGTTTGTCAGACAAAATGTAAATAAAATCATCTCCATACTACAAATACAGCAGGAGCAAATAACACTATCAGACAAAATGTAAATAAAATCATCTCCTATACTACTAATGAACCAGGAGCAAGTAAGACTACATGGGTGTATTTATTCATTACTACATCCATGGTAGGACATAGTAATATGTACATATAAACTCTTCATTATTGACAACCTACCGTATAGACTTTGGATACCAGCTACGTCATCTTCCGGAAGAACAAAGTCAGGGTTATACCCTTGGTAGAAAGGTCGCATCAAGGCGCCAGGTACTGACGAATGGGCCAGACCGAGGCTATGACCAAACTCATGGGTGGCAACGAAATCGAGGTTGATTCCATCATATGAATGAACAGTGAATCGTTCAGCGTCATCGAAGTGTGCATCGCCATTTTCTGGGAAATATGCATGGGCTAACACACCGCCTTCAATGAATAAAACAAATACATGTACATAAATACGAATGATTTGTCAATTAAAACTTTTTTCGAGTCTATCTTGAAAACAAATCAAGGGTGTTAACCAAAATTCTGGTTTACATGGATAATTGGAAACTCTAGATGTGGAGGTAGTTATAGTCGACAGGTTTAATAGAATGATCAGTTTGGAATCTACAGGTTGCCTTGCTACTGTTGTTTGTTTCTCAATGGCTGAAGTCATTGGGCAAGATTTGAACCACGAATGTGCTCCAGTCAACTCAGCTGTATAATAGGACCGAGATAGAGGGTGTTACGTTAATGCTTTCATCATACGCGTTTACAGAAGCAGCAATGGATTGAATGCTCTCTCTCTCTCTCTCTCTCTCTCTCTCTCTCTCTCTCTCTCTCTCTCTCTCTCTCTCTCTCTCTCTCTCTCTCTCTCTCTCTCTCTCTCTCTCTCTCTCTCTCTCTCTCTCTCTCTCTCTCTCTCTCTCTCTCTCTCTCTCTCTCTCTCTCTCTCTCTCTCTCTCTCTCTCTCTCTCTCTCTCTCTCTCTCTCTCTCTCTCTCTCTCTCTCTCAATTGAGGAAGTATAAAGGACGTTGTGGATTTATAGGTCTGTTCCAAGGGTAGGAATTGTGAAGCTCTTTGGGCACAGTCTGGAAAAGCGCTGTATAAAAACAAACAAGATTGTTATCGCCATCGATTGGTTGAAAGGCTGACTTTCATAGCAGTGATAGTCATGAATATCCGTGATGGAAGATTGTTTTTACTTAAACCCTGGTTTACCGTCTTACCTGGTCCATCAAATCCAGCATTAGGGCCATCACTATGGTCATCAATAGCAAATTCAATCACAATGTCTGGTGTCCCGTCTGTAATTTCAGTGAATGTTAAAGGTGTGACGTCACTCCAATGGGTGAAAGACCGTTGAATGGCTGCTTTTTGTTCTTCAATTGTGAGATCATCAGAGAATGACATAAACTTATATGTCAGGTCGTTTTTACTCCATTTCCGATCTAGGAACAGAAAAAGAAAGTGATTTTAAAAAATCAATCTTACAAAACAGTGAAAGTGTGAGGGTCGAGTTATAATTAGCTGCAATAATGTTAGCGTGATAACTTATTAGTGCTCGATTTTATTGTCCAGAGTTAATTTTGATTGAAGACACCGGAATCATACGATATAATTAAAAAAAAATAATGAAGCAATTATTGTAGCTAATTGTTGTATGTCATCAGTGAAACTTGTAAAGTTATATCAGTGTCAGTGACAGTGGTAGATATATTTTGCTTAATTTCTGTCTCAAAATATGTTACACTTTGTCCAATAACTAACAACTTCTCTATTTTACCTTGTATAGCGTATCTCTTGTGACGTGGCATAAACATACTATTATTGATGTCATTCATATCAGTCCCCATGATTGTTGAGCCAATCATATCCTCGACACCACAACGAGGCTTTTCCATCATCCGCATGGTGGCGTCGTTCAATTTACCCGTCATTTCCAAGTTTGCCATTTGTTGAAAGTTCATAACTGCATCACGTACATCATCGCCGGTTTGATAGTCATCTGTTGCTAGGTAACCAAATGACTTCAAGTAATTCTATCAATGAAAACAACCAGTTCATAATTACTATCCATTAAATCCACTTTTCATCATCATAACAAACATGTCATTTTTTGCTAGTTCCTCTTCCCTCTTCCCTCTACTGTTATCTTACACAGAAACACCGAAGGAATTGTATTGGAGTCAGAACACACACACACACACACATACACACACACACACACACACACACACACACGCACGCACACACACAAATACATACATACATACACACATACATACATACATACATTCATACACACTCATACACCCACCCACCCACCCACCCACCCATACATACATACATACATACATACATACATACATACATACATACATACATACATACATGTTTGTGTGTTTAGTGGTTTTACTCACCATAGCCCCCGTACTATCCATCGGTCTGGCCTGCATTAGGCCACAAATGGAGAGTATAATGGTGATGACAGACAACAACTTCATCATTTGTTGAACTATGTGCCAACTTCGCTCTGCTATGAAAAGAATGTACAGGTAGGGGGTAAATTTTGAGGTATGTGAAAGTTAAAGATTTGACATACAGGCTTCATTCCCAAAATATGCGTACACCTTAGTCACTTCAAATTACGCCAACAGATTTCGACTTTAAAGATATTAGCTGCAAATGGTTTGTTTAATTTTAATACACACGCTGGACAAATTTAAACTTCTTGTAGGTCAACAACAGGTGGTTGTAAACTCCATCTAACAACATTCACCATATAGGTCATCTCTACTTGACTAGATACATGAAAAAATACGGAATTTATTGTAATGTAATGTTTCGAACAAATAGGTCTTCGTAATCGTTTCAAGTTAATTAAGAAAGTAGACGCATTGTCTTAAATTCTTCAAACATGTCAGATATATGCAGGAAAAGGGAGACTTTTGGATGGGATGATCGAGAGAGTGTATGTCAGTGTAAAGATAGAACAAGCTATCACTCATGGTCATAATTCTATATAGGATAAATAAAAATCTCAAGTTACTTGTTTGTAACTTATTTGGGAAACAATTTAGGAATGAGAAAAACAAGACCCAAACTTGCTGGAAATCTGGCGGGAAAACATTATCGTCAATGAATTTTGCGCAATTTGACGTTGACAGTGATTGGCATATTTTATACACTACAATTCAAGTGTGTTTTTCATTCCTTGTGAGTTACACTGCTTTCACTAGAAGGCATTCAGTCAGGCGAAACTGTCAGAACACTTCTGCAAAGTGATGTTGTTCAAGTTGTGTTTTTCTTTCTCGTCAAAAATATTTCTCGATTCTGAGTTTCAAAAGAAGGTATTTTAACCATGAAAGTGTGACCGACAAGTCATTGAAAAGGCAGAAAGTAAACTCACAATTACTCAAGCTAAATATATATCTACATTATATGGAACTTCGCCAAAATAGTGTTCACTTGTGTCTGTCCGAGGAAGATAGAGTGTCAGATGAAATTCTATCACCTGTAATTTGAGTAAAACAACTTACCTGTGGTTACGTCGACGTCTTGTTGGTGTGCTTTGCAGAGTAGGATGAATACAAGCCCTAACCACGACCTATTTATAGGTACGAAGCCCGGATGTTAGTCAGTGACTTGTCTGTTGATGACCACTATACCGTGAAAGATACGAAGAACGGGATCTGACCTTGTGCAAAACACCGCTCTTCGAGGAACAATGACGGAGTGATGACAGGAAGATAGCATTCTAGAAACCCGTGAAACAATAGATGTACTTAGGTGTATGTTGGAGACTAAGTACATTATCGGGGTTTAATAAGTGCACGTTTTTTGCTGAAACCATGTACATACATTGTATAAAGCTCAAAATGTCACATTGGTAATACGCCAGTTTAAAGTCATGTTTTTAAAAAAAATTCTTTATGTTCTGTGTGTGTGCGTCTCGCCGTTGTGTTTCTCTTCTTATTTATTGTCTTTTGCAGCATATCTGCTTGCAATCTGTCTGTCTGTCTGTCTGTCTGTCCGTCCGTCTGTCTGTCTGTCTGTCCGTCTGTATATCTGTCTGTCTGTCTGTCTGTCTGTCCGTCCGTCCGTCTGTATGTCTGTCTGTCCGTCCGTCTGTGAGTATGTCTGTCTGTCTGTTGGCTGGCGAATTCTTTTATTATATTTGTTTGTATTTATTTATTTTTTATATATTTGCATTGTTGTGATAAAACGTAAATAATATCTTTACTAGATTACTGTACTGCTCATTTTATGTGCTGTAAAATTTTGAATCAGAGTGACTACTACTACTACTACTACTACTACTACTACTACTACTACTACTACTACTACAACTACTACTGTTACTACTACTACTACTACTGCTACTACTACTACTACTACTGCTGCTGCTGCTGCTACCACTGCTACCACCACCACCACCACTACTACTACTACTACTACTACTACCACCACCACCACCACCACCACCACCACCACCTCCACCACTACTACTACTACTACTACTACTACTACTACTACTATAGGAAGTCGTATGTAGCAGGCGCTCTTCAAACTCAACGTTTTTCTCGTCTCTTTGTGGAAATAGCCAAATAATTTTACAACAGACACTTTAAATATACCGTTTTATCCAACTTGAGAAGTGGAAAGAAGATTATCGAAGAACGATTGGAGTGATTTCGGTGGATTTAATTCCATAGTCGGTAGGGCGGCCAACAAAGGCAAGATGGCCGCCCAAGCTACTGGCAGACCATCTGTAAATATTGCCGGACTTACAAGTAAACATGCCATCAAATGTGAACCCATCGACGGCATCCCGGTAGAAACGTATCTCACTGCATTGGCCGAAATAACCGGAGCTGATAACATCAAAGCTGCCTCTAGAGTATACGGATCAGTGGTTGTGTATTTTAACTCAATAACTTGGGTTGAAACAGTCTGCATCAAGGGCCTACAAGTAAGTGGTTACACAAGCTATGTCGAACCCCTGGTAAAACCAGCAACTAAGATCGTCATTTCTGGAGTTCCCCCCTTCATACCAAGTGAACCTATTGAATACGAGCTGTCAAGATTTGGAAAACTGGTGAGCGGAATAAAAACAATCCCTCTTGGCTGCAAAAACGATAAACTAAAACATGTACAGTCTTTCCGCAGACAAGTATTCGTTCTACTAGACAACGACCTACATGGACATGTAAACGGGCCAACTTTAATTGAATATGAGGGAAGAAACTACAAAGTATATCTGTCAACCGATGAAATGAAATGTTTTAAGTGTAATCAAAAAGGTCACATTCAACGTAACTGTCCAAAAAGTAAATCTCCACAAGAAACCGAAGACAACGATAGCATAAATACCGAAAACCAAGATGTCAACCAACAGAATGTAAATAACAATAGCACGCATACCAATACCACTGCACAACCTGTCAACATCGAAACAGAACCGATGAACATTAGTCAATCACCTGCAAACGAAATCATCGCACAAGCCTCAAACAAAGAACACTCGTCCAACGAACTTAAAACAAGAAATACCGAGAGAAACGAAGAATATACACAAAATGACAATAACGACATTGCAACCACCGTAAACAAGCAAGTAACAACACCTGTGCCAGAGGCAGTCCGAACAGCAGACATGGAAACTGAAACAGTCAATGAAAACGAAACGCAACCCGACGCCACTACCGTTGAAGAGAGGGTACAAACCCCTCCTTCGCCTTTTCCTCCCACTCCAGATCTCAACTTCTCCATTGACCTCCCTTCGTCAGTGCCTTCCTTCGACCAGTCACCATCTTTAGATCTCAGCGGACTTACCCAAATGCCTCGCTCCGTCGCAGTCGAAGAAGATGAAGAAATATCTACGAGTCAGTACAATATATCATATCCACCTCTCCAATCAACTCCCACCGTATCAACTCAAGATTGTTCAACGAACGACAGTGACGTCGATGACAACGATTCCGTAATATCAGACATTTCAGAAACCACACTACTTAACTCCAAAATATCATTTACGGCAATACGAGAATTTCTACAGGAAACAAAACATTCGAAGAAATTCATCCAGCAATGCATCGACTTCAATCCTAACCTCAAAGAACTCACAACAGAATTACTCAATTATCGTACAACACAACCTCTCAATGTCTCCGCAAAAGCACGAATCCTCAAACTGGTCAAGAAAATAAGGAAACACGTACGAACAGTTTGAACAACGAAATAAACCCCGTCAAATCACCAACAACTTCACTATGATAGTAAGTTACACTATTTACATATCACTAATCATGGCTTCCCTTTCCTGTGTGACTTTAAACACCCGTGGATGTCGCGACTCCATGAAAAGATACAAAATCTTTGAACACTTGAAACAGTTCAACCAGGCAGACTTCTACCTTTTACAGGAAACCCACACCACAGTTAATGAAGAATCACTCTGGCCACTAGTGTGGAGAGGAAAATGCGTCTTCTCTCACAAGTCCAGCAACAGCGGAGGAGTTGCAATTCTCTTTCAACCCAACACAAAAATAGAAATAATATATAACACGTTGTAGTTGGGTATAAAGTCTTTATTCTCACACACAAGTACGTCAAATAATATTACACTTCAACAGTTTGAACGGGGCGCCTCCGCCAACGTAATACACCAAAACAACAGTTAGTTCACGTCTGTCTACGGGGTTTCCCCGTCTGCGCATGTCTGTTAATGTTCAGTCAGGCCTAGCGCCCCTAACGTCATACAGTGATTAACCTTTTGTTTGCTACATCACTCCCCACCAAAAGAGTGTTCTCCTGGACACTAAACTTTAGAACTTCATATGACTGTTCATTGTTCATTTCATCAAGGTGAATAAACGTACTTCGCTAGATATAATAATAAGGACTCTACATTTTTTTTTTTTTTTTTTTTTATATATATATATATATTTACAACTTGACAAGTATTCTGGTCAATCAGTTTCTCTTATTCTTTAGAGTAAGTTCTGCATTGTTCAAAAGTTACCCGTATGTTCAAATACATGATCGGAGTACATCCAGTACATACAGACTAGCGTATAGAAAGTTTCATTATAATCCAACATGTGTGCACAAATCACAATAAATCCAAGGACAGCAGCATGCACCATAATCCAGCAAACTGTACACAATTAACAATAAATCCATGGACGGCATCAGGTAATGTAAACCAGTAATTACACATTGATATCCTATTATTGGTAGTACATATTATTCTCCGCATAATGTCCAAGTGGCAATGTCCTGGTAGGGGTCCGTCAAAACACACAATATTGACTTTAGTCACAGTCTGGATATTGTCCTTGATAACACATTCAAAGTACACATTTTATCATATTGTTTTCCTCTTCTACTCTGTGTACCTTGCTGGTACTCTGGTTACCCGTCCTGATCTTGTCACCTGAGGGCGCAACACATGTTCATTCTCCCCTGGATCCAATATATTTTCTTCCAATTCTGGCACATTATTTTCTACTTCTGGCACATTATTTTCTACTACTGGCACATCTCTCATCTCCCCAGTATGTTGGTTTTCAGCTACATTCAGTCTCTCATTTACATCCTCATCCTCCCCATTTTCAATCTGCTGCCTTCCAGGAATAATCACATAGCCACCAGGAGCAGGAATTGAACTCTCAATTTCTATTTCCCTCTGACTCTCCTTATCCCCTTGTCTCTGTAAACTTACTGAAGGTGGTGAATGTGGGTCATCTCGTTGTAAGCCTATACATGGTTTCAGTCTATTGTGATGTACCACTAATCGCCTACGGTGGGGTCCTTCCTGTTGTATGCGGTATACCACACCTGGCTCTCCATCTGGACCCAATATTCTCTTCTTTACTATAAATGGACCAACCCATGGCAATCTAAGTTTCTGACATCTACCCCTTCTGGTCTTTGGGTCATGTAGCCACACTTTATCTCCAACGTCATATGGTTGATGGTGAGCCCATATATCATACCCAACCTTCTGTCTTCTTTGCGATCTACCCAATGTTTCACGTACCTGTTGAAAGACAGTTTTCAGGTTGGTGACAACACGCCTTGCATGTGTACTAGGAGCCGCAACTGCCTCATCTGGAGTACTTCCATACAGTATATCTATTGGTAGTCTAGCTTCTCTCCCATGATTGAGAAAATATGGAGTTTGTCCTGTGCTTTCATGAACACTTGTATTATAAGCTAGTGCAATCTTCGATATATGATCGTCCCACTCATCACCATACTGTGCAACACATTTTGCCAACATCTCCGCCAAAGTCCGGTTGAACCTTTCGACCATCCCGTCCGACTGCGGGTGATATGGAGTAGTGCGTGATTTATATATTTGTAGTAGTGCACAGAGTTCTGTCATCACCTGGGACTCAAAATTACGTCCCTGATCCGAGTGAAATCTTTCAAATACTCCATGTTCTGCAATATATTCTCCAAATATCTTTCTGGCTACAGTAGTTGCCTTTTGGTTAGGTACAGCATAAATGTTGACATATTTAGTGAAGTAGTCCATCACAACCAGAGCATAGCGATTTCCCTTTTTAGACATGGGTAACTCATTCAAGTCTGCTGCAACCATCTCAAATGGGCGGGTTACTGATATATTTTGCATAGGTGCCCTTGCCCTTGGTGCTGGTGATTTCCTTCTTTGGCACAGCTGACAGCTTTGAACCCATCTCCTAACATCTTGACTCATTCCAGGCCAATAGAACCGCTGTCTACATCTTTCTACTGTTCTCTTTACTCCCATGTGACCAGACATGGCACCATCATGCAGTTCTTTCAATACAGTGTTGACCATTGCATCCGGAACAAGGTGCAAATGTCTTACTCTTTGACCATCATATATACTCCATTTTTTGCATATTACTCCCTTCACCACTTGCAAACTGTCCACTTTATGCCATAACGCTTTCAATCTCCAGTTCTTCCCTTTCAGGTACTGTTTTGATGGTTTCTTTCCTGTCTGTAACCATGATAAAACTTCTTGTAATACTGCATTTTCTTGCTGTCCCCTTTTAAAGTCCAACAGAGTATTACCACCAGTTAACTTTGAGTATGATGCTTCATTAGTTACCTGTGTACTCTGAATTTGGTGAACTTCAGAGTTATTGTTACCATGAGTTGACAAGACTGGACAACACCATTCCTGCTCAAGTGACATTTCTTCGTCAGTGCCCTCTTTGAAGTTTAATCTAGACATGGCGTCAGCGTTTGAGTGATATTTCCCACCTCTATGTTTTACGGTGAAGTCATACATACTCAGTTCTATAGCCCATCTCTCTCTACGTCCTGTGGGATCATTACCAGCTTTAATATCCCGTAATCCTACCAGAGGTTTGTGGTCCGTTACAACATGAAACTGTGCTCCGCATAAGTAAGGGCGGAAATGTCTTATTCCCCACACAATAGCAAAAAGTTCCTTATCATATGTGGCCCACCTTCTCTCCACCTTGTTAAGGGCATGGCTTGCATATGCTATTACTTTCTCTCCCCCTTCATGTCTCTGTGCTAAAACAACTCCTACTGCAGAATGTGAGGCATCAGCGTGAAGGTAGAAAGTCTTGGTAAAGTCTGGGTATGCAAGTATTGGTGGACTGACAAGGGCAGTTTTAAGTACTTGAAAGGCATGACTACAATCTTCGGACCACACAAATTTTACTTCCTTCTCTGATAGGTGGTGTAAGGGTGTTGCAATCAGTGCAAAGTTCTTTACAAACCTCCTATAATATGATGCTAAGCCTAAGAAGCGGCGAACGTCTGCTACACATGTTGGAGTAGGATATGACCGTATACGTTCTGTTATGTCAGGGTCCGGAGATATACCTTCTGCTGAGACCTTATGTCCCAAAAACACCACACTGCCTTGAAACAGCTTGCACTTTTCTGGCTTCAATTTCAAACCAGCAGCCCCCATCCTTTTGAACACCTCCTCAAGGCTCTGTATGTGTTCCTCAAAGTCCTTGCTGAATATAATAATGTCATCCAGGTACACTAAACATGTACGCCAATCCAAACCAGCCAACACTAATTCCATCAATCTCTGAAAAGTTGGTGGTGCGTTTGTTAATCCAAATGGCATGACCTTAAAATTATAAAGGCCAACTCCTGTGGTAAATGCAGTCTTGTCTCTATCGTCTGGGTGCACTTCAACCTGCCAATATCCTGAACAAAGATCTACAACTGAATAAAGGCTAGATCCTGACAAAGCATCCAAGGTATCATCAATTCTTGGTAAAGGATGAGCATCTCTTTCTGTAACTGAGTTCACTTTGCGGTAATCGACACAGAAGCGGATGGACATGTCTTTCTTCCTTGCTAATACTACCGGAGAAGCCCATGGTGAATTGCTCTCTTCTATGACATCATTTTCCAACATGGTTTTCACTTGTCGTTGTATCTCTGCCTGTAGATGCACTGGTACACGCCGAGGCCGTTGTTTTATAGGGGCAGCATTCCCTGTCCGTATATGATGTTGGACTAGATGGGTCCGACCTCTATCCATCGAGTTCTTACTAAATACATGAGAATACTCCTTCAATAAATTCCCCACTCTCCTTTTCTGAGGTTCTGTTATTGCTGTATCATTAAGTGAAATCTTGGCTATACCACTATCCATTTCTGATGTGTTCTTACTGATTTCCACATGTGATACCGTTGCTGTTGGCTTCCTTGTTTCACATAGTTCATATATATATACTCTTGACACTGTATAGCTTTCCTCGTCAGTCTTAGTAGCTACAAAAGATCCTAAAGGCGTGTCCTCATGCAAGTCTACAGGCCATTCTGTGATGTTCATAACTTGTACAAGCGCAACACCATTGGTAACTCTGGAAACAGTTCGGGCAACAGCTAAACCCCTATCATCTCGAAAGTATTCATCAGGGTCTAAAATACCTGTGTAACCATGAGGTGGCGGTTCTCCCATAGTTGCAGATTGAAGGCGAACAGTTACAGGCATCTCACTACGTGGTGGTATTGTAACTGTCTGATTTGCCACAGCACTGCATATCTCTGGAACCAACTGACTTTTCCTCAAAAATGGGACTGGCTGGCCATTAATCCATAACATACAATGCTCTGTATCTACCTGTCCTCCATGTTGCAGAAAGAAATCCCAACCAAGTATAACAGGATTGACCATGTCTCTTACCACGAACATTGTATGAAAGAGTTCATTACTGCCAATTCTCACTCTGGTTTGAATTGACCCCAGTATATCTAACTTCTGTCCTAGTAGTGATGTTTGCTACAAATACACTCGTCAGAACCCATCCCAGGACATCTACTCCATATCCATGCTAAAGTTAACAACACACCTATACATATCATCAACGTTTACGCCCACAACGATGCAAAGGAACGCTTACACTGTTTTGCCAAACTCGATACAACAATTTCCAATTTAAACGAAGATCCAATAATATTAGGAGGTGACTTTAACTGCACTTTGAACCCAGAACTAGATAGACAAGAATGCTCTGAATCAGATCGCCATACCGTTCGTTCCCTTAGCAACATCATAAACAAATACAAACTAATTGACACCTGGCGCGATTTCCATGACAATGATCGAAACTATACTTGGCACAGAAACAGAACAAAAGCACGTCTAGACAGAATCTATATGAGCGAATGGATGAAAACTCGGACTAAATCAATAAATATCCACAACTCTTCACTTGCCTTCTCCGACCACTCGCTCGTCAAACTGACTCTATCACAAAAGCAAACAAGTAAACGCAGTCCGTTATGGTGTCTCAACACGGAAATCTTAACTAATGAAAATTATCGCGAAATACTCACACATTTTTGGCTACATTGGAGAAAACAAAAAGACAATTACACAGACCTTTGCACTTGGTGGGATCTTGGAAAATTAAAGATAAAACTTCTCACTCAACAATACTGTGCATCTAAACGCAGTGATCGCAAACTACGAATAACAGAGTTAGAACAAGACATTCAACACCTTGAAAAAACAATGAATAGCAATGAAGAACTCATTAATGAATACAATGAAAAGAAAAGACTGCTAATTGAACTCATAAACATTGAAACTAGGGGCGCAGCTGTACGTTCCCGCCACACCTTCCTTAACAACAGTCAGTCATCGAATAAGAATTTCCTCTTCGCGCTCGAAAAAGAAAAAGGCAAAATGAGATCAATTCTACATCTCAAACGAACAGATAATACAATCACCGAAGATCCTAAAGAAATTCGTGACATTATTTACAACTTTTATCAAAAACTGTACACGCCAGAACCAGTTGATAACACATCTCAGGAAATCATTCTAAATAATTTACCACAACTTAATGACGACAATAGAAAATACCTGGACAACGAAATTACATACGAAGAATTTACATATGCAGTCACCCAATTATCAACGGATCGCTCCCCAGGAATAGATGGACTGCCTAATGATTTCTACAAAACATTCTGGCCACTCATAGGCAAAGATCTACACAGCGTCTTCATCAAATCCATGGAAACAGGCCAACTTCCACTATCATGCAAAAAGGCGGTCATAAGTTTGCACCCAAAACCGGGAGATAACTCGAACGTTAAAAACTGGAGACCAATAAGTTTGCTTTGCAGCGATTACAAGATTCTAGCAAAAACCCTCTCCATTCGACTCCGTACTGTACTATCAACAATTATCCACGAAGATCAAACATGCTCCATTCCACAACGAACAATTTTTGACAATATTCACCTACTCCGTGACAGTATATCCCTAGCAAATGAAACTAATTCTTCACTAGGAATCGTTGCCCTTGATCAAGAAAAGGCATTCGACAGAGTTCATCACGGTTACCTGCAACAGACCCTGGAATCATTTGGCTTTGGCACACGTTTCATAAATTTCATCAAGACATTGTACACCGATATACAGTCCCTCATTCGCATAAACGACACATTAACTGCCCCTTTGAACATTAAACGCGGAGTAAGACAAGGGTGCTCCCTCTCAGGACAGTTATACATCATCTCCCTCGAACCACTCCTCCACAAAATAAGAAATACTAGCCGCATTACAGGACAAAAAATACCCACAATTCCAAGACACACGTCATACCTCTCAGCATATGCCGACGATGTCGAAATATTTCAAACCAAAGATGAAGACTTCGTTAAACTGAAAACATGTCTGTCTGTCTATGAACAAGCATCAAACGCTAAAGTAAACTACCAAAAATCGGAAGGATTATGGGCAGGGAGCTGGCGACATCGAACTGACAACCCCCTTGGTTTAAAATGGAACACAAACGGACTTAAACTTCTTGGCGTACATCAGGGCAACGACGAAAAATACACCCAAAAGAACTGGACCGAATTAACATGCACCATTGAAAATAAAATTAAAAAGTGGACATCGTATGCACCAGGTATGTCGTATCGTGACAGGGTTCTAATTATTAACCAGATCTTCGCATCAAAACTTATTCACAGACTGACATGTACTACTCCAAGTAAAACAACCATTTCTTACCTCCAAACATTATTTCTTCGCTTTGTGTGGCAAGGTCGACATTGGATCCCGCTAGAAACTTTATGTCTTCCCTGCGATAAAGGTGGCCAAGGACTTGTAAACCTAGCAACCCGCCTTACCGCACTACGACTTAGTCATATCCAGAGGTATCTATACCAAGACAACCTTCATCCATGTTTCTCGTTTATGGAGTATTTCCTCGGCAAAGTGGACAATCTAAAGTACACAAAACAGCTGTTTCTTACGACTGGAAACAACTGTCAAACAACCCACTTACCCGTTTTCTACGGCGAGCTGCTACACTGCTGGAACACAACAAGCAAGATAAGAAAAGGGGAACCCGAAAATATGACGCAGATTCTGCAAGAACCACTCTTCTACAACCAACTGTTACCACATCCAACTCGTTCAACGCCTTACTCACTGACCCACTTCGTAGACGCCGGTATCACAACAATAGGAGACCTCATTGACATTCATCACCGTCGCTGGTTCACCTCAAATGACCTTAAGGACAGGGTGAACATCCGATCTGAACGCGTCCTCGACCTCACAATCAAAACCGCCCAGCAATCAATACCTCCGAAATTGAAAGACATTATTCGAAACAACCTAGTAAACTACACACCCAGCGAGAACAACGCAAATATGCACTATACTTTTGAACTTCATCACTCAGTCGATCTTAATCTGGCCTTTTATAAACTCGAAAAGGGAGCAATATACAAATACCTCATCATGGTACTACATGTCAACAAATCACCGATCAGACTGGACACTGTTTGGAGAGACATTCTTAGTTTACCAGATTCAACAAAACCAAACTTTAAGGCTTGTTACTACCCACCAACAATACAAAAAGAAGGAGACCTGCAATGGCGAATTATCCACGGAGCCTACACAACAGGCACTTTTCTCCATAATGCTGGATTTCGACCCAACTCAAACTGTCCACTTTGTGAAACCAGTGATTCTCTCTTCCACGCTTTTCTGGAATGTCAACGCATCCAACATTTGCTCAGTTATGTAACCAAAATTGCATCAAACCTTACAACGAACACCGGGACCACTCCGATGAACGCGGCATGTTTTATCATCAATCCACCAGCCAAGAAAAACAACACTTTCGCCAACAAAAGAACCCTACATCTATTCACCTTTATCACATCGGTAGCAAAACTATCGATTCATCTCGCCAGAAGAAACCGAACCAGTAACACACCACCGACCGACCCGCTCGCAATATTTAAAACAAGAATTCGGACAAGGCTTTTCATCGAATTCGAACACTATAAACTGAGACAAGAACTTGATGTATTTATTTCAACGTGGGGCATTAATAACACTATTTGTCGCGTATCAAGCGGAAAACTACACATAGAAATCTAATCCCTTCATGCATTTGAAAGCATAGTATCGCTGATGAACACTGATGTACATAACTTTGTTCTCGCCAAACACGCAAGTCTCATTTAACGTTTTCCATGTCTAACCGTACCGATGTATTTGGATTTTAAATTTATACTTTCATTCGTACTCTGCTGATTTCCTTTGTAAATATTTTATTTAGCACTTCAATGTATCAGGGCAAAGACGAATAAAGTTCAATTGAAAACTACTACTACTACTACTACTACTACTACTACTACTATTACTACTACTACTACTACTACTACTACTACTGCTGCTGCTGCTGCTGCTGCTACTATAAGGTCTCTTTCTGTTAAAACATCCGTATCAAATGCTATAATTAAATCAGTCAACGAATTTAAGGAAGTTAGAAATTGACCAATTCATTACCTTCTAAGTAAACGTCTTCCATAACACAGGAAAGAGCTGTTGATAAAATGGATTGTGGCATTTAAGTTTAAATACTGAGAACGTCGATTCTCAGAAATGTAACCGCAATGTCAATCAGCGTAGTGCAGCTACTTGGAAAATTTATATACAGTACTTCCTATCCTAGCCCTCGGCGTTGAACTACTTCGTGTTAGAGAATACTAAAACACGGTATCGTAAACATCCCCCACCAACAATATTTGCCCAGGTCACGATTTGCCCTACCTTACTAGTCTTTGAGATACGCGACGTGTTTTGCCACGCTATCAGCTGATAACTATAATAGGTGGCTTGATAGAGGTGAACGACACGACATATTTTACAGTTTTTTGAACCTTGGTCTGGACAATATATCACCGGAACCGCATGAGAAGAGCGCCACCAAGGGCTGATCTTTACAGTCTACCTGAACCATGGTCTAATTCACCGTGCCTCTGTTTCGTCACATAAAATTTTGGTATTTTTTTAGACTATCCTGTAAATAGTTTCACATCTTTATTAAAGAGACAGTATCATCAAAAATTAGCAATTAATCCGATTGTTGGTTGACTGCATGAATGACCTCTGGGGGTGAAGGAGTCCTAGAAGGTCTTCCCCTAGTAGATCCGGAGTATTGGGCTCTATTAAAGCAATTTGTAAGCTATTCAAAGCCTTTAAGGTAATATTTCAAGGCTTCAAAAAGCTGGGGTTAATAAAAGTTCCGTGATGTCACATAAACATTGGCTACGCAGTGTCCGTAACATTGGTATAGTGGCATTACGTACTATTGCAGATAGGATAAAATCACCGTATGGAGAGAACTTTAAGTGATTTGATTTGATTTTGATTTGATTTATTTCAGCACAATAAAATAAACATTCAGTATATAGTTATACAGAAAACAGTTACAACAAACAACATAAACGTTATTGTGCTGGGATAACACAGAAAAGTTAAAAACTTATTTCCACTGTGGTCCCACTGTGGTCATACCTACTATGTATAGAAACTGGAATCTGATGAGATGTGGTGATTTGTAGTGTTCATTCCATGTAGTGTCCGAAATAGAAAGTATCCGTATTAGTCCCTTCATACTGAACTGTTTAACAATTTAGATTACCATTACGGAACATTCAACTTTTGCCTCAAAATGCACTATTATATGTGAAGCATTGGGTATTGAGTGTCATCCCTTTTTTCAGTTTGTGTGTGTGTGTGTGTGTGTGTGTGTGTGTTGTTTTTATTTATTCTGTTGTGAGTTGTAAAGTTAACTATGTATCATTTGAGGGCTACTAAATGAAGAATAATTATATATGACCATCCTTGAATAGATTATCTCAAAAGTGACTGTGATCTATGTACACTTCCATGGTACATACATACATACATACATGCATACATGCATACATACATACATACATACATACATACATACATACATACATACATACATGCATACATACATACATACATACATACATACATACATACATACATACATACATACACGCACGCACGCACACACACACACACACACACACACACACACACACATGCATGCCTGCCTGCCTGCCATTCAATTTGACTAAATCATAGTCATTTTAATTTGTTGTTCCTTATATCTAATCCCCATCTAGTTTTATCTAAGACGACAAATAATTGATGTGTTTAACTGTAGATAGTGTAGATATCCGTCTCTAGAATGTAATATAATACACTGTTAATTTATGCGACAGTAGTTCTTTTAACATGAGTTGAAACGGAAATCTCCTAAAAAATAAGTTTTTTTTCAAGTGATGTCGTAATTGTCTTCGATCATCTTGAAATGTACCATGAAGATATTATATGCAGCTCACGACGTCAAAGCATTGGTGTCAGCATGTAGACCTGCGTCTAGATGCAGTACATTTAAATGCTTTATTTCATAATAGAGATTATTAGTTTTATCAAACAGAACAGGTGACTGGTAACTTGATACGGGCTGTAATCCATTTTGAATGCAACATCACTGGAATAATATGCAGATCTAACCCTGATAATTATTTCGATATCAAAGGTAAAGGAGTCACCATGACTACCATTCTACATAATTAAGAACACCTGACTTCAAACCTTTGGAACATGTTGGGCCGAAGTCATTATATTTGGTGCTGACGTAAGCAAAGCCTGACCCATGACCTGGTGATGGATCTGATCCCCGTATATACACATCATGGTTTGTTGTAATCCATTGTTGGATATTACCACTGTATAATTTATACCATTGTTTACTGTTAGAACTGCTGACAAATAGAGTAACGTTGCCATCTTTAGGATATTGACCTTCACGCAGATTCAGCGAAGTATGTTCCTTTAAGCGGGACATGTTCACAAGCACGCCCCCTGTAGTTGAGTTGATGGTGTATGCAACCATGACAGGAGTACAGTGGAGGCCTTCATCCCCATCAGTATAAAAGATATCAAGTACTGCTTTCACGTAACCATCTCGTGTGTTTCCTTGGAAACTGATGCTGACTTCACGTGGGATTTCGTTCGAGTTGGCAAGGATTGCGAGACTGACAACATTACTGTTCACAAAATCATCAACTTCAATCATATTTGGTTTATACTTGTTTGGTCTCGCCAACCAGTATCGTATCATGTGATCAGAACCTTCGAACTGAACAGACCCAATAGATGAATAACGTTTAGGATCACGGGCATTCATACCCAATGAATTGGTTTTCTTTGTCATGTCCAATAGATTATAAGCGACGCCCTGAAACCCCATGCGTTTAGCTAAATCTCCCCCTATTGAAGAGACTTTGAGACCAACACTGTTGTTTGATCTTAATTCTTCCGTAAGGTCAAAAGTAGGAGCATAGACATTCAAGTTCTTAGGGACAATACCCGCCAAGAACAGTCCACCAATCACGTTCGTCGTATCAGGGGTAACACAGCTGGATAAAACTGTAATATCATTGGATGATTGAGTATGGAACTTATTCAATATTTCACAGCGACTATTGAAAACATCTTCGGGATTATTTTCCCCTACCCAGCCATTGATGACAACATCTTTCCTGAACCATTCTTGGTGCTGGGCTATGACGTAATCATCATCTACATATGCCATGATGTTTCGTTTGGATGCAAGGATGTCCTGCACTGTAGGATTGTTGCCTAACGATGAGGGAACGATACCTGAACCAAGATATTTGAAAATAAGATCACTCACTTTTTTCTTTTGCATCTGGGTCATAGGAAGGGTGTTACTTTGTGAATTCCCTGGTATAGCAAAGCTATGAATTTCAAGGATCAATATTTCACCTGGGTTAATTTTGGCGAAATTTGCAATTTCCTGAAGTCCTGGTTCGATTCTGTCACCTGTAAGGCCATGCCACCAGTAGAATTCGAAGTTGCCACCTTTTGTGATTGCTGCAATGCGCATGTCTAGATACCTCATACCCGCCTCCAACTGAGCTGTAAAATTACCCGTCTGGCTGCGCGACCATAGGTGAAGTTCCGGTAATCCTAGATCGTAGAATACATTGAATGATTTATCAACAAGATATCCGTTGTCAGATGTGATGCCAAAAGTTCCACTATCATGTGTCCCAGGAATGATCAAATTAGAGACATTTTTATTTTTTATGATGTTATAAAGTGACGTCATCCATCTTCGTTTGTCAATTGATATGCTAATGTGGTTTTCATGATGGCCTTGTAATGATTTGTCGACAGCTGGTGTGATGTCATTTTGAATCCTGAAAGATAGCAGAAGTTATATCTTAAATGAAGACTGTAAGAGCACAGACCAGACAAGTGGTCAGAAATAGAGTTAAAAATTAAAGCTGCAAACAACGTTTGCAGGTTCCAAGCAGTTTGCCCAGCAGGCAGTGATGTGCTGTATTGAGGTTGGAGTAGTCTTCCTTCTACATGCCAAATTCTAAGGTTATCTATACACTGATTTCAGAGAAGAACATTTTTAAAATGATTTTGAGAAAATCCAATATGGCCACCACTGGATTTCTTAAATCAATGATTGCTCTGAAACTATGCATTGGAATTTTTTCTCGTTTACAAACTTTAAAGTAGTCAAGTAGTTGATTCTATTTGCCAAAATGCAAGTCAATCAGTGCAGTGCTTTTGGAGAAGTTATCATTTTTTAAATTTTCGTAAAATCCAATATGGCCGCCATAGTGGTCAACCCATTGCAATGCATTTAGCAAACTTGAGAGACATCACTTAGATGATGCTATACACTAAAGATAAGACCAAGTAGACTGCTCGTTCTGGAGAAGATGATGATGATAGTGAAATGGGAGATGATAGTTGGGATATGAAACATTCGACACATGACAGCTGATAGAAGTATGAGAGGGAAGGTGTAAAAGAAAGACATGTTTTGAATTGATTTTCACACATCACTTCTGTTGTGAGATCATGAAGATTTTCAAGTTAAATCTTATCTTTCCGATATGTCATTTTTATTCAACTATGAAAATATCATTGCATAAAAATCGGTGATCCACCCCTAAAACACCATGCACCCCCCCCCCCTTGTACTTTCTGTCCAGTCCCCAAAGTAGACACTAGTAAACAAGTAATTTATTACTTCCTGTCCAGACTAGTAAACAAGTAATTGATTAGTTTTGACTTGGCTTGTATCGTACCTTGAGACTTACTAATCCTCTATGAATGTAGTCACATGCTTTTCATTCACCGCTCTGTATCGTTGTTCTAAGGGCTTAGTTTCAGGGACGTCGATTATATCTACACAGTGTACAGCACACGACTAGCATGTGACAGTATTATTTCTCTGTCAGCTAAGTACCAAAGTCCAACAGTATTATTATAACTTTTATAAATACTCCTTGTTACACACTGTTACAACACTTCTGCTAATAGTTTTGGATCAAGTGAGTCGAGAAGTACTGCACAGCAATGTAAAAAGTGATTCATGTGGAAACATATAATTCAGAAAAAAGTAGGCTTCAGACCTATTTACATTAATTTATATTAACACACACATACACGAAAAACAAACAAACAAACAAATAAAAAAATCCACGAAGAAGTCACTTTTTAAAAGGACCATTCACAAACAATAGCACCAACGTCCATGAAAAACAGGAATGATTTGAAATACCATGAAACATTATGGTATTATTATTATTATGATTTGAGAGGTTTAACGTTATACCAGCCTAACATACCAACTCTTTGAGAACAGACACCCACATGTAGACACCCACATGTATATATATATATTACATATCTGCTGAACTTCTTCCTTCAATTTTCTTAGTTCATAAGGTCCATGGAAAAACAACATAACACGATATCTCAAGGCCGAATCGATTTTGGAAAATGTGACAACCGACAGTGAAACAACGATACAAAATAACATGATATATGATACCTTGTCATTTTGAAATATTCACTCACCTTTGATTTATACTGACTGAAAACAGAACTGCCTGGAAAACAAGCAGAGTGACAATAAAAACTCCGTTTGCTGGATCCATGATGACAGCTATGCAGTGTATTTGGATCACATGATCTTTGAACCTTGAACTTTTACGATAGTGTGGTGAACCATAGTCTCTACACCAAGTGGTGGAGGGTCTATGGGTGAACTGATAGTAGATGACAAAACAGTATTGTATCTCTCACATCGGTACAACTATGTATACAAGTGTATCATTCAAATCCAGATATAATCTTAGCGATGATGTTTATATTAAAAAACAAATTTATACAATGTAGTTATAATTCACTCACTCACTCACTCACTCACTCACTCACTCACTCACTCACTCACTCACTCACTCACTCACTCACTCACTCACTCACTCACTCACTCACTCACTCACTCACTCACTCACTCACTCACTTTCTCATTCATTCATTCATTCATTTGTTCATTCATTTATTCGTTCATTCATATATATTTGCATTCATTCATTCATTCATTCATTCATTCATTCATTCATTCATTCATTCATTCATTCATTCATTCATTCATTCATTCATTGACTCAGTCCTTGAATATGTGTTGATGTAACTCTTCGAGACTCATTCTCTCTCTTCCCACTCCGTCCCACCCTCCCTCCTGACTTCACTCGCTCGCCCGCCCGCCACCCGACCCCTCCATCCACCCACCAGCTATTTCACTCAGATCTACGGTCGTGGGGCTGGGTTGTATCTGACTATCTGTGACGTTGTGATTATTTTTAATCCTGCCGTAAAGGGCGTCTATTTTAAAAACAATTTGAGAGAATGACGGAATATATATAAAGGGTCGATCGGGTCATGGGATACATAGAATTAAGTATAAAGGCAGCCACATTATGCATCCAATGATGTTTTAATCTCCTATTTTTAAGCGCTCTCTCGCCACAACTTCTATAGTCTGGATGCTAGCGTGGTCTACCATGAGGTGTAAATCTTAACGATACCGTATAGGGACTAGACTGTGTTAGGTTTCTGTTACAGTAATTCAAATACCATTCAGAGGGAGGGGTTTACCTTAATTTATTGGTCAAAGAAGGGGGTCTTCACCTGTACAAAGCGGATCAAGGGGAGGGGGTTGTCTTATTTTCGACATTGAAATATGTTGAAGGGGTTAGTTTGTTTCGAGAAGGGCTCACCTCACAGAGAGTGGGATCAGTCTATTTCAGAACAACGAAATAGCAAACGGCCCACTCCCGTCGTAGAAACTGATCACTCCCTTAGTTGGGTTGGCAAAATGTCAAAGAAAGTTGTTAACCTAACACAGTGTCAACACTGTGCTTTACGTAGATATAGAGTTACACCTATCACTCAGAACCAGTGCAACACTGGGCTATACATAGTGTCAACTATAGCGTAACACCCATCAGAACCAGTGCAACGTAGTGCACAAATAAACAACCTTTAGTAGAATGATCACGGCTACAAACATTGTGAGACGCCAGTGACGATTATCTTGACTGTTTCATGTGTGTTGCAACATTCACTTGAAATTCAAATGTTGGAAAATTATCTATATACCCAATGTCTGTTCGTCGTCTGAATCAATACACTACACAGGGATTGGGTGTACTTACCACTTTCTCTTCGTTTTGGAGAGGGAGGGTGGGGGGGGGGGTGAGGTTCTCACTGATCCTCAATAATAACCCCAGACCCCATTTGAGACCGATTATAAGCAGAAATTACACCTCCCATTTTAGACTCAGCTTGGGGTCATAATATAGTGATATTGAGGGGAGGGGGACATTTAGAGTGTGAGGGGTGAGTGAGCCGACCCCTTTTACGTTAAGAATTCTTCTTAAGCTGCTTAGTGTCATCTAGACATCAAATATTTGCTGGAGTCATCCTATGTACCGTAGTCACTGAAAATGTATACCCTCATTTGAGACTTAACAGTACGTCCTTACGTAGTTTAAATGTATTCAACTTTAATACATGTAACGACTTTGTAAATGTGGAATTGATGCAATATTGTAGGTTACGGTGTTCGACATGCACTATTAGATACAACGCTTTATAGTATTGAATACACTGGGCAAAGTAATTAGAAAAATTTAATATTCACGTCACATGACAGAGCGCGTTGATTGACCTAAATAAACACATGCTTTATTTATTTGTTATTTACTATGTGTTGTCAAGGCAACGTTGACCATACTGGTGTTATGTCTTTGTACACTGTGTTTTCTATTGTTAACTGAATAAAAATGACAGAAGAAAAGACGTTGTCCCAACTTATTCAAGTAGCTAGAATAAACGTCTCTCCATGGGTTTGCAGTGACGATGAATAATGAAACAAGTTAATGTCATCTCTCCTTTCCAATTACCCTCGCACTTCATCACAATACACCTCACTGTCTGTCTGTCTGTCTGTCTGTCTGTCTGTCTGTCTGTCTGTCTGTCTGTCTGTCTGTCTGTCTGTCTGTCTGTCTGTATGTATGTATGTATGTATGTATGTATGTATGTATGTATGTATGTATGTAAGTGTGTGTGTGTGTGTGTGTGCGTGCGTGCGTGCGTGCGTGCGTGCGTGCATGCATGCATGCATGCATGCATGCATGTATGTATGTATGTATGTATGTATACATGCGCTGTTCAGTAGAGTCAAACTGAATGACACTCTTCTTACTTACAGCGTGGTAATTTTAATCAACCCCTTAGATATCGAATCCCGACCGCAGTGGTAAGAGGCAACTTGTTTAACTATTCGGCCACCGACAACTCTTTTGGTGGGTTCACTACTGAGATAATAGGAAGAAAGGCGAAAACACGAAATGTACTCAATCGAAGCTTTGAGCTGCTGGAATAGCGTAACTGTTGTAGTGTTACCTTTTTAATTGAATGTATCAACTATTTACATCATATAGGAATTAAACAAGACGTGTAATCATAAAGACATGCTACGTTACACAAATATTACAAATTAAACAGTATTGCAAACTGATAAAAAGTTGTGATATACGTCTGTAGTAAATATTTTATATTATTTCTACACTATTATATTATTTCTACACTATTATATTATTTCTACACTATTTCTACACTATTATAATATTTATATACTATTATATCCTATGATATCTACAGCTTAATTACTATGTTTTACAAAAAATGGTCCCCTTAACTTACCCATGTTTTTAAGGTGCTGTTATCCTGCTGATCACAATGGTGTAATTTCTATAATTAATTGCCTATCGACATGTAAATTTGATCAATGTCCAAATATATTGTACTATTGTATCTATAATGATGTCATCAGTACTAGGCTAGGTAACTGTTTGGAAAATGACAAATTGATTTGACACTATGTAATGAATTGTTTGAAACATTGTAAATGGTTTGAAAAACAAGCTATTTTTTACATAAATGTAAATGGAGGATTAATGTTTTCATAAATCGTAAGTTACACTTTTTATTGATAAACTGTACTGCACACCAAAACCCCCTGCCCACCCTCTTCCAGTTCGTAAATAGTATCAGAACTCAGAACATATATGTGTAAATTATATATAATTATGTAACTTGGTATTCAAACAACAACATCATCTCTACTAACGATGGCTACTGCTAGTGTATGTCACATAAGATGAAGATATCATAGGATATAATAGCATATAAATATTATAATAGTGTAGAAATAGTGTAGAAATAATATAATAGTGTAGAAATAATATAATAGTGTAGAAATAATATAATAGTATAGAAATAATATACATCAATATAACAGTACATTGTAAATTGCACATGCGTCGGAATGCTGAATTACACTGGTATAATACGAGTGCATTCATGATGTTTCTATCAGCTGATAGTAACTAGAATGCATAATGACAATTTTCGCTAATTAATGACCCCCGTCATCATCGTCACCATGATAACCACCACTGCCATCATGATCGTCACGATTGTCATCGTCGGCCACACTATCCCGCCATAACCATCGGAGTTTGAGTTCCCAAGTGATGTATATTCCCCATAGGATGAGACCAACAACCAAGGTTATGATGGTCAGACGTTTAGCCCACAGTGAAGCGTGGTGTGCGGCAGCTATGTCACCTCGCCAAATGCAATGGCGTACCTATGAATAAATTACAAACACAAATAGAATTAAGTAGTAGAAATTATCCAGAAAAAGCTAAATAGTCATAAATAATTGTAGAATAAAATGTGAAAGAATATTCTTTGTCAAAGATTGTCACTTTGTATATTTTCACAATCAATATAAATCAAAATAAACTTGTGCGAATCGCAGCAAATGAAAATGCATTTCTATTCAAAAAGTCCTGAATCTACGAAAGACGAGAAGGGACTTTGGACTTCAAACGATGCTCTCAATGTAAAATGTAATATTCTATTAGTTTATGTTGCTTGCAAAATATATCGAACATGTACATGTACTCCACTCCCTGTCACTCGTGGATATGTAGTGTTACCATCTTTTGTCACAGGGCACAGTAGAAGAATGTGCGCGAATGTACACATATTTGTGACTATTTTATGTTCAATAATGATGAGTATGAGTATGAGTACACATAGGGTGATGATTGCTAAGTCTATATGAGTACACATAGGGTGATGATTGCTAAGTCTGTATGAGTACACATAGGGTGATGATTGCTAAGTCTGTATGAGTACACATAGGGTGATGATTGCTAAGTCTATATGAGTACACATAGGGTGATGATTGCTAAGTCTGTATGAGTACACATAGGGTGATGATTGCTAAGTCTGTATGAGTACACATAGGGTGATGATTGCTAAGTCTATGAGTACACATAGGGTGATGATTGCTAAGTCTATGAGTACACATAGGGTGATGATTGTTAAGTCTGTATGAGTACACATAGGGTGATGATTGCTAAGTCTATATGAGTACACATAGGGTGATGATTGCTAAGTCTGTATGAGTACACATAGGGTGATGATTGCTAAGTCTCTAGGAGTACACATAGGGTGATGATTGCTAAGTCTGTATGAGTACACATAGGGTGATGATTGCTAAGTCTCTAGGAGTACACATAGGGTGATGATTGCTAAGTCTCTAGGAGTACACATAGCTATAGGGTGATGATTGCTAAGTCTGTATGAGTACACATAGGGTGATGATGGCTAAGTCTCTAGGAGTACATATAGGGTGATGATTGCTAAGTCTATGAGTACACATAGGGTGATGATTGCTAAGTCTATATGAGTACACATAGGGTGATGATTGCTAAGTCTGTATGAGTACACATAGGGTGATGATTGCTAAGTCTCTAGGAGTACACATAGGGTGATGATTGCTAAGTCTGTATGAGTACACATAGGGTGATGATTGCTAAGTCTATATGAGTACACATAGGGTGATGATTGCTAAGTCTGTATGAGTACACATAGGGTGATGATTGCTAAGTCTATATGAGTACACATAGGGTGATGATTGCTAAGTCTATGAGTGCACATAGGGTGATGATTGCTAAGTCTATATGAGTACACATAGGGTGATGATTGCTAAGTCTGTATGAGTACACATAGGGTGATGATTGCTAAGTCTGTATGAGTACACATAGGGTGATGATTGCTAAGTCTGTATGAGTACACATAGGGTGATGATTGCTAAGTCTGTATGAGTACACATAGGGTGATGATTGCTAAGTCTATGAGTACACATAGGGTGATGATTGCTAAGTCTATGAGTACACATAGGGTGATGATTGCTAAGTCTGTATGAGTACACATAGGGTGATGATTGCTAAGTCTATAAGTACACATAGGGTGATGATTGCTAAGTCTATATGAGTACACATAGGGTGATGATTTCTAAGTCTATGAGTACACATAGAGTGATGATTGCTAAGTCTCTAGGAGTACACATAGCGTGATAACTGCTCAGCCAAACTTCGATCCCCTATATATAACATTCGCCATCTAGCTACTAAGAAGGAAGAGACGGCGAATGTGTACATTTACAAGGGGGACTTTCTTTTGTCACTAAAGTAAATATTGTGAGTATTAGATAAAGGTTGGTAGTACGTGTTTAATTAACATGCATTGCAAAAATTGCCTTGGTTAAATTTCGAGTGTGTTTGAAACAGTTGAAACAAATTATATACTAAGTTAAACTTATGTACCGAATCTTCTTTGTTATGCACCAAACGTATATGAAAATAAATCAGTGAAATAACACAGGAAAAATTTGATTTAAACGAAAGGCTAGAATAGTCTTGCTTAATGGCAGCAATATCAGCAGCAACAATTATAGCAGTATAGAGATTACGGATTTTTAGACTTACATTACGTGATTTGATGACTGCAAACAATCCAACAGGCCAGAAACAGAAGACGGCGGTACACAGAGCGAACCCTAAGTAATCCCGAGGTAAATCAGAATGATGCACAATTGATCGTGGACCAAGAATTGGTGGAGGCATGGACACCTATAAAATAAAAAAATATCAATAAAGATTGTTTTCATAAATATGGTATATTTGCATTTATATACAATGTCAAAAAAAGGAGATTAGACTGTTCGTAATTTCATCAACAAATCTTTCTAATAAACCTATTGCAGAAAATCCCCCAAATGACTGAACACACTTCAAATGAATTAGAACTTTACAACTTTTCAAATTTGATGAGTAAAATAAAATATTTCAGTCGGTCAGTTTTACACTTAGTCCCTTTTTGTGTGCTGTTATTTTCTTTACTTTATTGCAATTTTTTAAACTTCAGTCTGTACAACGCGCTGAGACGCATGTGTAGCGCGAAATAAATAATAATAATAATAATAAAAATAATAATAATAATAAGTGCTACATTATCTTATCTAAGTTCATAGAAGTAATCAATAAAAGTGTGTTAAAGCAGATATAAGCATGTCTGAACTTTTTCCTTAAGTTTTTGAAAGAATTTCATTATAAACTGAGTTGTCGCACAACCTAAAACCCTGATATTTCTGAGGGGATTATTACGTTATATACGTACTTACCTCTGTGTCAGGGAACACATACGGGGGAGGTAGTCCGTCCTTGTGGGGTGAAACTCTGTTCTCTGAAAATTATACATAATGAAATGTGTCATTTTTAAACATTTATACGGGACACGTTTTTTGCCACAGTTTGCCAAATTTACAGAGATTACCTGATAAATAAATATTTTCTCTTCTCTCATCAACATTATTTTTGAAAGTAAATTACGAATATTCATTCACGGTGCGATTATGCGTGAGTTAATTAAAGCAGGGACAGTAAGCCCGTCAAAATCTGTCTGTCTGTCTGTCTGTCTGTCTGTCTGTCTGTCTCCCCCCCTCTCTCTCTCTCTCTCTCTCTCTCTCTCTCTCTCTCTCTCTCTCTCTCTCTCTCTCTCTCTCTCTCTCTCTCTCTCTCTCTCTCTCTCTCTCTCTTTCTCAATGGTAGTTATGGTCAAAGTTCACATTTGGAAATGTACGATAGAAAATGAGAACTAAATTTGATATACCATAGGCTTTTGTTCGGCGTCATCTCTATTTTGCACTAACCGTGAGTGTTATTTCAATAATGATATTTATATAAATTTAGAACTTAGTCTACGTATGCCATCAGTTTCCCATAGTGCACTGCATCTTGCAAGTCTGAAAAGTGTCCAATATTTCGTCTTACCATATACATGCTCACAAACACATCTTTGTTGTAATATGCTCTGTCAAAACAGTTTTAGCCATAGACAGTCACTGTCTATGGTTTAGCCCACCTACCGTTCATTTTGTCACGTTAGCTTCCAAACGAAAACGAAGACGTCTTTTGTAAAAACACACTTTCTTATTGTTGGAACAGTCGTTAATCGTAGCTGACGCACGGTTTCAGTACAAAGTCAAGCTAATTTATTCATAACAATATAGTGACGTATTTAGGCCATATAAGGAGAGCGGGCCAGTCACGTGATCGGTTCTTTGTTTTCTTTCATGTCTACAATATGTACAATATAATATTATAGACGTATTGGTGATTATCTGTCAAATTTAATACATTACTTGTCACGTGACGAATTGAATGAAAGACGTCCCTAAAATTAGACCGATTATGTCATACTCGTCGGGAAAGGGGTGCTGTGTCGATTGAAAAAATGCAGACTTTGACAGTGCAACAGCTAGTAAATGAGGTCATAAATTTATTGATTGGCTTCCAGAGTAATTTACCATCTTCTGCTTCCTTTAATTGAACAGATGGAGTCTTTGTTCATTAGCACTGAACCATATCAGGAACTAATCCACGTCTATTTAATAATGCATGGTGTAAGTCTGGATATTCAATGTTATTCATTTTGCGTCCATATACACACTACATATATTCATTAAATCAATCAATCAATCAATCAATCAATCAATCAATCAATCAATCAATCAATCAATCAATCAAATCAATCAATCAATCAATCAATCAATCAATCAATCAATCAATCAATCAATCAATCAATCAATCAATCAATCAATCAACCAACCAACCAACCAACCAACCAACCAACCAACCAACCAACCAACCAACCAACTGACCGACCAACCAACCAGTCAATCAATCATTATTCAAGGAAATTTAGACTTCGGAAGAGATAAATCAAGTCATGTATCCAATTGACTGACTTTACATCAATTTTATAACCATACAGGGAAAGTGTATCTCCCTCTGTCTGCCCGTCTGTCTGTCTGTCTGTCTGCTAAATGCTAAAATGCTATAATTTATACCGAAAGACTCATTCGAATTGCCAAGTTTGTTGAGGTGTTTAAAACTGTAAACAGAGCCTGTATTTACGACTCTGACAATAATATACAAGACTTTTGATTTAGAAAACATTTTATTTATTTGCAATAGATGTAGTCACACACTTATACAATAGATGTAGTCACACACTTATACAATGAAAACAAAGTGTATAACCAAAGAAAAGAGTCTAATTTGTTCACGTACTTTTCGTTTCTTGAACAACAAAACATAAACTCCAAAAACTCATCAGTTTGTTCCTTGTAAATGTATAATCATTTTTGATTGTAAATATAGTATAATGATTATTGAGGTGAACTGAAAAGTAAAAACTAGTAAGTGTTGTATATAATGTGAACCGATTACAAAAATGAACACAAAGCAAAGTGTGAATGAATTTATAAGTGATTTGCTAGGGTTTCATTGGACAACGGTATTGCGAATGCCACCGCACGTGCGGGAGTCGCGCCGGTCCGTGTTTAGTGCCAGTCGTCATCATCATCATCATCATCATGATGACGTCCATGATGATGTCCCTCACGGTGATCACCTCCAAAACTCTTATCACACCATAACCATCGCAGCTTCCAGGCAATGATTAGTCCCCAGCAGATGAGACCAAGAACCAGACTTATGATGGACAGACGTTTGGCCCACAATGAAGAGTGGTGTGAGGCAGACATGTCACCTCTCCATACATCACGGTGTACCTAAAATAGATCACAAAACATGCATTAGGAAAAATAACAAAAAAGCAACAGCAGCAACAACAACAACAACAACAACAACAGCAACAACAACAACAACAACAACCACCACCACCAGTAAGTACATACATACATACATACATACATACATACATACATACATACATATACGAACTGTAACAGTGCTTGTTTGTTACTTATATATAGTCATTATCACCATGGTTACCCTGAAGCAAAGTTTTGGCGATCAATTTATGCTCAGATTCATATTAGCCGTAAGCTTATAGTCCAGTAATTTCGCACGTGTTTAAGATTACCCCAATCTGATTAAAATCCGGCTAAAAAATGTAAACATGTACCAAGAAGTTCAATTCAGGCAAAATAACGAAGGTAAAATAGCAATGAACGATTAGCCGACATCTACATCGGATTTTAATCAGATTGAGATTACCCTCAAATATGACAAATAAATTGTTTGAAGACTACAAGGGACCCTGTTTTCCTTTTATCTTGCACGGGAACCATGACAACATGGGATGATTCACGACGAAACAACAACAACAACAACAACAACAACAACAACAACAACAACAACAACAACACAAATAATAAAGGTTGTAACACTTACATTACGTGACTTGATGACAGCTACCAATCCAACTGGCCAGAAACAGAAGATGGCGGTAAAGAGAGAGAATCCCAAGTAATCCCGAGGTACATCACGTGGACTCACAATAGATCGTGGACCAACGATGGCAGGGGGCATAGACACCTGTTGTCAAAAAAAGTTAAACTGATAAATTTGTCATAGATTAAGGAGACTTTTCAACTTTTATGATAAAAAGTACACTAGTATGTTGAGTCGCTTCCCACTGACAGCTGAGCTTTAAGTTCATATGTGTTACAAACTGAGGTCTACATACTGGTTTGTATGTTGAGTCGCTTCCCACTGACAGCTGAGCTTTAAGTTCATATGTGTTACAAACTGAGGTCTACATACTGGTTTGTATAGCTCAAATGCATTTTGTTCATTTGACATTACTTCTAAATAATAACATAATTGGTTTCAAAACATCTATGTTCTGTAGCAAGCATTCTCATTTCCGGAAAGAATTCTCCTTGTCCACCGTACCCCTAAAGTAACCGTGTTTGTACATTTTATTTTGTATTGGAAAAGTTTGGTTGTTGATTTGTCCTTTTGATCACAGGGTGATTAAGGTATTTGATATCTGTATAACATTTAATCGAATAAACATGATTGTCAACAGAAGTGCTACACATTTAGTTATTAAAGCATTCAGTCATTTGCTTAGCCAAGTTAATAACGTCTTACATATATGAACTTACCATTGTATCATTCACAACATACGGGGGTGGTAGTCCATCCTTTTCTGGCTTCTTTTCGGGCGAAACTTTGTTCTCTGAAAGATATATATATATTAAAGATTTTTTAATATTTGCGAAGAATATGAAAAATGAAACGAATCATAAAATATTGATCCTGGTAAAATTTCCTCAATGTCATAAAATTGAAACAACTGGTGTTTTCGGGAATACACCCTTCAAAGTGTCAAGTCCTCGCAGTAATAAAAATCACAGTGTAGGATTAATATTAAGTGAAATTAGATACATGTTCTGTGTATTTGATGGTGAAATTTGGAAAACAATGTCAACCATGTTAGAAATTATGGTACTTAAATACAATATTATCAATAAGCCAATTTATTGACGTAGTTTTTCATCATTTACGTCAATTTCTCTGGGTGTGGTCGTGGTGCTATGGCCAATAGACCATTTAAAGATGGATGGATATGTTTTCTCCAACGGAGTTACATCTAAATTTCATTGAGATGCGAGTTTTTGTACAAGATAACATATTTGTAATGCTGTATTTGGATTGCATAATTGGTTAACGTATTGATCGTATAAAATGGTATAAAATGGTATTTATAGACAACTTTATTTTGTGTAGAGACCCAGTAAATATGAAAAATAAAGAAAGTTTTAGAAATTCTTTAAGTGAATAACAAACTCAAAACATTCGGAAAATATGAGTCTTAAAAGTCTCCCAAGGAAGTGGTGCATGTCTAGGTTGTGAGTGGACCTGTAGTTAAATAGCATATTTCAAGTAGTCATTTAATACCCATATCAAGTAGCCATTTAATACTCTGCAGCCCAGTTTGTAACAATGGCTAAGTATAAGAAGCTTTAGAAGGGACATTTTGATTTATTCCAAGGCTTTCTTGTATCTTTAAGAAAAAAAATAGGGATCAGCTCGATTCAAATGAATGTGTTCGTGAGTGCTACGTATAAAAACCCTTAGTAGTTTTCACCTGTCTGCCAGACACAATACAGAAAGTATTCGGTGTGGTTGAATAGATGTCGTGCAAGAGGTATTGTTGAGAAAACAGTCAGTGCCTGGTGCCAGGTTCTACTGACGTCATGGATTTATTGTCCTGATTTGACCTCCAGGATGACCCTATTTACTTAGTTTATTTGCATATAAATTTGCCAACGTCTCGTGCATGAGTTTGCAGAATTTAATGGTGTACAATATGTGTTCTATTCCCATAGATATGATATACTTAGAAGCCAATTACCATTCCATTTTGTACATTGTAACAAGCACTATAATAAGCATTACATCTGATTTATTATTACTTGTACATAAATATTGATATATTAGTTTCAGAAATGTGCAGTGGTCTTTAAATAATGTCTAACCACCAATGTTTTAAAGATGAACATTAAACAATGATTTCATATGTACACTCAGTGGATGACAACACAGGTCATACATAATTGAATCTAGATAGAGATATACATTTGTATACACCAATCCCAGCAGTAAGTAGGAGTGTAATAGAGCAATGTTAACGTTAGAAATGAGCGAAGTTCGAAAGTTAAAACTAAGTTACTAACTGAGACGATGAATACATGTACATGTACCATTGACTAGACGTTTTGTTCATGTCCAACGTCGTGTCTAGTCGTGTATTTTGACGGACGTTGTGAGACCCAGTTACCGCGAGTGTTGCTTGAATGTCTTATAAATAAGAACTGCGTATGACAACACGCTTTTCACCGCACAACTCTAAAAACAGCCTAATATTTCGTCTTGCTATAAACATATTCCCCATAGCCATCATTATTGAGTATTTCCCAAGAAAGTGTTACTTACCTGTCCCAGTTCTACCCGTCATCTCGTCAAGTTTACGTTGATTTCTCTTGGAGGTTTCAAAAGTGAATCGACTGTCTTGAAGTCGAAGACGTCGTCTGTGTGGCGGCCCGGGTACCAAGTGGGGCCAAATATTTACAACAATATAATGACGTTACAAGGCCATATAAGGAACGCTAGTCATGTGACTAATTCTTTGATTTCTTTCATACATGTTTAAAGGTGACCATATGTAAAGAGTACAGGTAGAACTCATTGGTCAGAGAACAAAGGGAATACAAGAGGTATCTAAATTTAGATATACACGTCATTTACAGACTGTAGTACTAGTGGGCGTGGAAGAATTCAATTGAAATGCTGTTCTTAACAATACACAGGAGTATATTATGGTACACGAATAAACCACCATAACAACAATCACCACCAAATCGTTGTCACCACCACCACCACCACCACCACCACCACCACCACCACCACCATCATCATCATCCAAGGTCATCTAGACCTTGTTTTCCACCCTCCTTAAAATTTACGTACATCGACACAAAATTTATGTGCATTTCTATCGTATGTTTATTACCTTTACTCTGATCTTAGCAGCTATTTCTGATCACATAAGTTTAGAAGATATGTCCGGAGTCAACATTGTTACATGTGTACTAGTGATTAATGCATATCGGTGGCAGCGTATATACCAGTGGTATATGATCAGCTGTACAATATCAAAGATATTCTTGCATACACGTAATACATGCAAATGAGCGCTCGTGATCAGTCCATGGAGTGCACATGGTAACCCCACGTTAAGTGCCAGTGTGGGTATGCGGGGATATTTGCACTCAAGCTTAGTGTGTTCTCTGTTGCACTTTCACCCTTTAAACACGTGACGTGGTAATACTGCCACAGAGAACATTGCGAACAGTAAAACTAATAGTACAAGTACGCCGCACTGCCACTCACCAGGCGGCCCGAGGTTAGTCATATTCTTGACTAATGCGGATCATTATTATATATGTTTAAGTTCAAGTCTTAAGGCCTAACAACATACACCGGGCCAAGTATGTAACTCAATAAATGGCAAAATATTAATAAATGTGTAAAATCTTTGTACGTACAATAACAAACTTTTTACACATTTTTATACCTTTTTTGAGTTACAAATACAGACTTTGCCAAATCGATGTTGTTTCACGTGTATATTTCAAGTAGGAAGCCTTGATTGAATTATTTATCAAAAAACTCCTAATGGCCACTTTAACCTATCTTTTGGCATATATTAAACTGCCACTGACCTGTAGTCAGTCTTTCAGTACACTATTTTTCAGTCAGTTTCAGTCGTGTAGTTGCCAAGGTGTTTAGTCGAAGTCAAAATATGACTTTGTGTACTATTTTGTATATTTTTATCATCAAGTTCAAAAGTAATTATTTAGGTTTAGGGAAACTGTTTTAGAATTTCGTATAGTGATCAAATAACGTCTGTATTGAAGGAAAACTTAATGCTATTGGAAGATCTGTATGATCATGGAGGTATCCTGGTAGATCAAAATCACACAAGCACAAATGCTACAAAAAATTTAAAAAACGAAAGGTGAACGTTTACTTTTTAGTCAGAGCTTAAGGGCCTAATGTCTCCAGCCAGCCAGAAAATAGGAGTCAAACATTTCTCGAAAAATCATCAACTTGGAAACTACGTTCTAGAAAAGTGTCGGTAAAATTCCAAATCGGTAAGTTGTACAAAAAAATAATATGCGGTCAAAAGTCAACTCATGTAACCACTCACTAGTCTGAAAGATCCAGTCATTAGTTCACTCATGTAACCACTCACTAGTCTGAAAGATCCAATCATTGGTCCACTTATGTAACCACTCACTAGTCTGAAAGATCCAATCATTGGTCCACTCATGTAACCACTTACTCGTCTGAAAGATTCAGTCATTAGTTCACTCATGTAACCACTCACTAGTCTGAAAGATTCAGTCATTGGTCCACTCATGTAACCACTTACTCGTCTGAAAGATTCAGTCATTAGTTCACTCATGTAACCACTTACTAGTCTGAAAGATTCAGTCATTGGTTCACTCATGTAACCACTTACTAGTCTGAAAGATTCAGTCATTATTTCACTCCCAGCCTACATAAATTGAAAACGAACATGGAGGCCAACATAATTCAATGACCAACCTTTATTGAGCTAAATGTTTAAAAGTTTGAGTAAACTGTCAGAAAGTACAACAAAATCCGAAGTCATTCCATATAACAATGTTGGATAAACTGTCAAAGTGGTACTAAATTCAGAGTACCACATACCAAATTGCTAAATATAAAGTCACGTACATTTCAAAGATTGTAGTTTTAAAATGAAGTTAAAATTAGTTTTTATTTAGCGCTTTCCTACTCTGTGCTCAGAGTGATTTACAATTATTACATTTGGCATGGACCTATATCGACACAATGGCCCTTTACTTCCTCAACTCCCTGGGGAGCATTCGATCCAATGCAGACTTTATAAGCACATAGAATTAAAGCATTCACATTGTAATCTCTGTCTAACCAGGTCCTCAATTATACAGCTGGGTTGACTGAGGCACAATAGTGGTTCATATCTTACATAAGGAGTTACGTCATAGGGAAAGAAACGGCATCGACGGAGCTCAAACCTACAACTTGCAGATTCCAAGCCCGCCACTCTAACCATTGGCCCATCATGCATCACGACTCCACAGCAATCGATTGTTGTCTTAATATCTCATTCATATTAACTTGTCTGCTGTAAGTGTAGAACAACCGAATAAAACATATCTAAAATAGTTACTAAGTTATTTTAAATGGTAGGGATTTTTCGTTAATAATAGAGCTATATCTATCAGGTCTTCTAGAAATAAAACATGCGTCAAATAAAGAAAATAGTAAAGATACTTGAAAACACAATTTTCACGATAAAGGTTTAACATCGAATTATTACACACATCTATTACACATGTGACCTTCAGCTGAACAACAACGTCGACCAATACAGAAAAAGACACCTGCAAAAAATGGAAATTTCCATGTCAAAAGAAAATATTTTACATAATCAAATTTACGTACACGAAGCAAAGTTATCGCTGTTTAACTTCACTTGTCGTCTCTCCGGATAAATTGTGCTTTTACTAAATGAATATAGTGCTTCGCGTTGCCATCACTATGTGAGTCGTTTAACTGTCTAAAAGTGAACTAGGGGATAAGTTCATTTCCTTTTTAAATGTACAGTTCTATCATTATCTTACAAAATACACTGACATATTGCTTGTTTGATATTTAAAAACACACACGAAAATCTTCTAATGTGAAACCTTAACCAAGATTTATAGGCTAGAGACGATAATTCCTCAAAAATCTGATGTAGTATAAATAAATTATTCTGTTGTTTTTGCTTTATCCACGATCAGAGCAAAATAGTAAATGATATTACTTGTGTTTGCGACATTTCATTGCTATTGTATTTAATAAATGATTTTGTATTTTGGTCATTGGCCACTACCATAAAACTCGATGGTCTAGGTTATATGCTAGCGTTAGAAGAAAATAAAGATGTAACTTACAGGTGCCGAATTCGTGGTCCCATTTGCCATCGTAGCATTTAATTGAAGTGATACCTGATGGGTTGTCGTAACTACTCTTACAGGACAGCGTCATCACAGAACCGTTACTTATACCACCTGTCAATACTCCGTTTTTTACTGGGTCTGGTTGAGAACAGTCTTCTGCAAATGAAATATTGAAATGACAGTCGTTACCGCTAGAAAAATACAAATAACTTTCTCTATAACATCATCATTATATAAAGCTTTTTATTACAAAATGTAGATTGTAACATATTCTGTGTTCTTCTACCAGCAATGGTGTTATCGTTTTTCAGAGTGGTGTGCACAAACACGGCACATCACGTCTTATCTACAAATTACTAAACATGCGGACTTCACGGGTAAATGTTCTTCAGTAACTTCGTCAACACACACAAATATCAAGTTTACAATGACTTACTTGGTTTCAAGTCACCTGAAAACAAAACAAAATACGAGTGATGAGTAATGCTACACAGAAATAAACGTATGTATGTATGTATGTATGTATGTATGTATGTATGTATGTATGTATGTATGTATGTATTAAGTGTCAGTCAATCTGTTTGTCACAGCTTGTAGCATGCATGTTTGGGTATACGTCTAGGCCCAATCATGTTGGTAGGTATATATACGTAATATTGCATGATTAAATGGTAAAATGACGCGGCCAAATTTATAGCAATTGTTCTTATATTAGGGAGCCTTCAGTAATTACAGGGGGGGGGGAATCAAGTCCGGTCTGTGCTATAAAATGTGACCACCCCCTTGTCCGTTGCACTAAAAGGGGACCATCCCCCACTTTCTCTAAAATATGACCCCCTTCAAATATTTTAAATGACAAACATTTTAAACACCGCCCTCTGTGACATAGTTGTTAGAGCTCAATATTAGTACTCAGGAGGTCCTGGGTTGGAATGTCGATCACTAGAGACAGGTAATTATTCTGTAGTAAGATCCTGCCACATTGGTAGTTTTACAAGAATTTGTTTCCCACTATAACCAGCAAGTGGGTTTGTGTTTGTATTAAATCAATACCTGTGTTTGGATCTAAATGGACGAGCTGACTGCCATAACTCCTAAAGAGTACATGGGATCTAATTGGACGAGCTGACTGCCATAACTCCCAAAGAGTACATGGGATCTAATTGGACGAGCTGACTGCCATAACTCCCAAAGAGTACATGGGATCTAATTGGACGAGCTGACTGCCATAACTCCCAAAGATTACATGGGATCTAATTGGACGAGGTGACTGCCATAACTCCCAAAGAGTACATGGGTACACAACTGACAACCTTAGGACCTACGTCAAAATCTCCACTCCAACACTTTAATTTATCCCTATATACCCGTCCCCCTTTACTACTGTGAGACCTGCTCCTCTCCTCACACCACAACTAATGGTTAATTCGCTACATTTCACTGATATGTTATGATATTACTTTACCTTTATTGTGGCATTGGTGAGTCCTGGTAGCAGTTACGTATTTGGAACGGGTAGCAGCAATGGGATCATGCCTTGCCAGAATCACAATAATTTGAAGTCAGATGAACACTTGAGTCAAGATAAACTGTGTTCCTCTCCTGATTTCCATTTTGGCCCTCCCCCCGCCCAAGGATTGATTTGCAAAAAGTGACACCACCTTATTCCCCTGCCCCCCTGCTTGTAATTACTGATGGCTACCTTATTCTCCAGAATAAAACAACAAGTAACGTGCATAAACACACAAACACACACAGATCAGAGTGATGTATATATATATATATATATATATATATATATATATATATATATATATATATATATATATATATATATATATATATATATATATATATATATATATATATATATTAAAAATGAGTTCCTGTTGCGATCCAAACCAGGCACCATACAAATTTTAGACTAAATAAGAATTCTGACATTTGAATGTCTGAACACATCTTGTTTTTGATATCTGTTAATATTGACTTACATGTTGGTGGATAGGGGGCCCAATCGCCATGGGTACACGTGATAGTTGCGTCTCCATGCTGATAGAATCCATCATTACAAGTGTAAGTGACAGTGGAACCTTGAGAAAAATCCTGACCAGTACTACCAGTCATAACACCGTTGCTAATGGTAGGTGGATCAGAGCATCCCGCTGAAAAGCAAGAGCATTATCATTAGGTCTTGGCTTTGCAGTGTGCGACGGGTGATAAATATGGCTCACTTAAATTCCAAACTCTAATTGATGAATGGACCATGCAAAACTTTTGTGAAAGCTTCATGAAATTATCAAAGAAAGATAGGCATGGCGGTAAGTTGATTACATCCATTTACGGGAGTTACGTCAGTAGACGTTCGGGTTTGGAGATTTCCCACTCAGATTGATGACTGATATTCTAGGACATGGCCATCATCCAAGACAAATGTCTATTTAGATTAATGGTAAGTTGGTCAGTGTAAGGACCGTAGGCGAGGATTTGTACAAACACACGATAACTCCCTTCATAATTTCCCACAGACTATGCATTCTGTCTCATAGAGAAAATCTTCCTCTGACAATTTGCATAGTTCACTATTACTGCGGACGACAACGTTCAGAGCAGAGAACAAATAGTGAACTACAAGTACAAGTCATGTAGTATTCGTAAACATCAAAACTTGGACGCGAGCCAACTGTTCATTATCACTCATGTTAGACGTGTTAATTTGATGTCTAGACCAATCAGATCTCTTGATTTGAGCCATCAATATACTAGTATAATATAATATAGATTTTAGCCTCAGTTTTTGAACCGAGATAGCAATAATTTGTTTTATAATACTAAGGAATATGAGTCATTACAAGAACCCATTTGTTGTAACCTTACATATTGCACATTACATCATGTTCACTTATTTTACATGAAGTTACTTACAAATGCATTCACTTGTAGCTGGATCAATACTCGTACCAGACGGACATTCTGTAACGCATTTACCATCCAACCACTTACAGGGACAGATTCTATTAACAGACAAGAGGAGAACAACTGAATCTATAGACGTTGGCACTAGTATACACTTCTAAATTTCCCGACAAAATATAGTTTTTGATAAACTCGGGAGTAATCTCGTTAGAGTTCACTTTTTATGCTACTTTTGTATCAGGTAAAGATAGCTAATGGTCCCAGATGTAATTAACCGAACTTAAAACGATATCTTATTGATCGGTACACAAGTAGTTTCAGTAAAATCTTGGTATATGTTCATGTACATGTTTCTGTTCCCGTATCTGTGGAATCGTTGACTATATTTATCTGTATCCACAATCGTGTCTGTCTGTCTGTCTCGCTATCTATCTATCTATCTATCTATCTATCTATCTATCTATCTATCTATCTATCTATCTATCTATCTATCTATCTGTCTGTCTGTCTGTCTGTCTGTCTGTCTGTCTGTCTGTCTGTCTGTCTGTCTGTCTGTCTGTCCATCACTATGTATCTAACTATCTGGCGTGTATCAGTTTTCTGTATGTGCACGATCTAAAGATAATGTTCCACTGTTAATTTAGATGGCTGAGTAAATGTCAATTTTAGGAGCGATAAGAAAGTGTCCACAATGGCTGGTAAATCTATTAAGTCTACTTTGGTACTTACTCCTTTCCATCGATTGTAATGGTCTCTATTTCACAAGTTGATGAACATTCATAAGTAGTCCCCTTGTTCACTTTAATTGTCTTACATTCGTTGCAAAGGTTCGGAGAAGGTGCACCAGATTCCGAGATCACACAGCCTGGAAAAGTAAAGAGTAGCGAGTAAGTTATATATATATATAATCTTGAAAACCAAATCGAAACTAAATCAAACCACAAGCAAATCTCTCAAACCAAACTAAACTAACCCAACCCAACCCAACCCAAACCAAACCAAATTAACCCAACGCAACCCAAACCAAACCAAATTAACCCAACCCAACCCAAACCAAATTAATAACCCAACGCAACCCAAACCAAACAAACCCAACCAAACCAAACCAAACCAAACAAACCCAACCAAACCAAACAAACCCAACCAAACCAAACCCAAACCAAACCAACCAAACCCAAACCACACCACACCACACCAAACCAAACCAAAATAAAACCAAATCAAATGAAACCCAACCAAAGCTAAATCAAACCAAAACCGAACCAACCCCCAACCCCCCCCCAAAAAAAACCCAAAACAAAACAAAAACAAACAAACAAACAAACAACAACAAAAAACATGTTCATGGAATCAAAACAACTTTAATTATACCCATAGTACCATTGTTTATTTGTAACACACCGTGGCATTTTCGGTTTTTACATTTTTTCCCAACGAATAGTTAGATTGTCAGGATTGTTACATTAGCTTACCATAGGTGGGGTCACATTGGCTATCACAATCTAAGGTACACATCATGTTGTCAGCATCGTACACAGTTCCAGGACCACATTGTGCCGCCTTCGTTGGTGGCTGACGACTTGGAACGTCCACATGGAATATAGTAACTTCTCTGCGCAGGTATAAAAAAAATGCATTTTTATCACAAAATGTATCAGGAACATGGCATTCCATCTAAAATTTCTTTTATTATTTTAAGAGGAGCAGAAACAAACTTTCAAATGGCTTATAAATACTTACAAACAATTCAAAACAATTGTAATTTTGAATGGGTTCATTGTTCTACAAATATGGCAATGGAATTAAATATAAATTACTCCAATAACATTTGTAAGTTAACGATAGTAGGACACTCGTAGGAACTATATAAGTGACCTAAACCAAGTTTGTGACCTCGATAGCTAGTTGAAATGTGCATGTAATTAGCAGTAGGCACTTAACTCACTATCACATCATATCAATCGCAAGTACATAGAATGAGAGACTCGCATAAACAGACACTCAGCTGGCAGTACTCACTTATCACCACTTCCAAAGGCATAGAACATTGGTCGTAAAGGATCATGGGTATCTTTGTACGACAGATAAATAACTTTAGAATCTTCGTCATATATGTACTTTCCATATTCAATAAGAGTTGTCTTCTCTTGTGCCAATATATCAATACAAACAAAGTAATTCTGATGAAGTATTTTATCTCCAAGGCCCCGTGCATTGTTGTTTGATGTCTCAGTCAGCACATGATTATTCTAGAAATTAAAAAAAAAATATTGATATATGTATGTTAGAGATGACACAATTAATACAACTGTAAATACTAATAGATGTAAGATTGTATGATACTTAGTAAGTACACGGATAGATTATTTAGGAATCTCTGAAATAAGGAAAAATCATTCAATTCCCTAACATTTCATTTAAGATGATAGTATTCAGTTAAGCAAACACAATTTTGGCATTTTATTGTGATTTGCCATATTTATGTTCGAGCGAAATAAGGAAAGACAGATCATAATTAGATAAAGAGCTGAGTCTTACGGGCAAAAATAGAAGAGTAATAACAAAAATGTAAATATTTCCAAATATGTAGACATTTTAAAATTAAAGTAATTCATTCAATTCTATATTATTTGAAAATATTTAGTTCAGAAAATACAACTTAGTCATCCCAATGTGATTTTTCAAAAACTATTTTCGCGTTTGCTAGTCATGAAGGTACATAGGTATTTCGCATCAACTTATTGTTGACATCAACTGACTGCCGGGTACCCCCCGGAATGACGTCACAAAACACTCAGTTTTCATTTTTACTGCAACTCTACATTACATACGCCTCTCTTCATAATCATTTTTCGTGACATCAGCGAAAAGAAAAATGCTCTGGTTTACTAAGTTGCGTAAAGATTATAGTACGGAAAAGTTATTACTGTTATGCAAGTCACGAGGTATACCCAAAGGCTTAACTTACCTTGTGGATGGCTGCCACTGAGGGCGATATTTCCACGTAATACCATGTCGTCTTGTCCTTTGGCACAGATGCAAAAACAATGTAAATAGAGCCGTCACTGACAGCAGAAAAATATATGCAAATTCCTCCCTCTGTAAAAATAACGAACGATGACAGAATTTGAATATTTCATCATATACTATTTGTGTTCAATACTAAGAATAGAAGTCAATCTCGAGAATATAATAATAACTGTATTGTCCGAAATTATAGGCTTACAAAACACAACAATTATACAAATGTACGAAATATCAAAATTTACAAGTCAAATGAGCCACAAAATAGATAATATAGAGAATTACAAAAACAAATTCCTGGCTAGGGCCAAAAAATAGTTCTTAGACTAGTCGAGCTTGTGGGCTCAAAGAAGAACACGATGAGATTATGCGATGCGCTGTGTCAGACTGACAGCTTGGAAGTTAGTAAAATTCCAATTCACTAAATAGAAAGTAAAGTGAGAATAGAAACAATGTACAAATCAATTTAAGAGAAAATTGTTGCTTCAAATGCAGTGTAAATTTAAAGTCGGCTCTATTGCAGGGTTTCTTTTTCAAATAGTCAGTCAGAGAGTGCCAATGTATTTGAAGCTATGTTGGTTTATTGAGATGTGTACTTTTGGAATATAGAAATTGTCTTTCGTGGCAAGTCGTGTTGAGTAGTTGATGAGTTGTTGACACTTTTTAGTATCATGTACAAAGTATTTATTCTTTATTTAAGTCAAAAATGAGTAAATAAGTGTTTAATCTACATTGCTTGTAGATATCTAAAATCTTGAGTTGCTGGAAAAGAGGAGTGGTTTTACAACATAATATGACATTACGAGACTTAGAATTGATCTTACGAGACTTAGAATTGATCTTACGAGACTTCGAATTGATATTACGAGATTTAGAACTGACATTACGAGATTTAGAACTGATATTAAATAATGATGAATTAACATTACTTACTCATTATATCAAACGTTTGAACGTTCGACCAATGTGTATTACAAGGTAAACTAGAAACAGCTCCATTCATGAAGATCTTCTCTACTGCATCCGCATTTCTGAGGGATATAGGCCACTCGACTCGTGCCACATAGCGACCTATAGTGATGATAGAAATACGTATTGTTTTAAAAAGACAAATACAGTACCTAGTACATCTAGAAAAACACAATGTATCTACCTGTCTGTCTGTCTGTCCATCCATCCGTCCGTCCGTCTGTCTGTCTGTCTGTCTGTCTGATGTCTGTCTGTCTGTCTGTCTGTCTGTCTGTCTGTCTGTCTGTCTGTCTGTCTGTCTGTCTGTCTGTCCCAGACCCTCCCCAATACCTCCCTCTGAAGCCATCCACCTATCCACCCCTCTTCCATTTATATACGACAATGACTAACGAAAGTCGGGGTACGTAATCTCACCTTTTAGGTCTTCATTGAGATTTTTCCAAGGAATGATTGATGCATTGTAATCTTCGTCTTGTAACAAAACCATGTGTACCTCAGGAATAAATGTAACCACCAAACCATCAATAGAGATTTTATAGTTCTCAAGATTACCACTGCCACCATTACTATATCCATCGGCAAGACTGGCTCGTCCGTCGTTGTCCTCGATGAACCACTTACCAGCAAAGAGATGCATCTAGTAGGGATTGTCAAACACAACAGAAAGGTTAGCTGAGCAAACTGTCAGATGAAAAATGCTAAATTTGAATCTTATAGTAGCTATAGAAACCATGGACAACTTCTTCATGTCTAGCTTAAGTCGAAACTGTGTGCTTACACATGTATTTGGATACGACGATGTGATTACATACTATAGGTGCAACATTTCAGACGTATTCTTTCATATGGAAACGATACATGTACCGGTATGTATGTATGTATGTATGTATGTATGTATGTATGTATGTATGTATGTATGTATGTATGTATGTATGCAATTTATAATAATTACGCCATGTACAAGCCAAGTTATTGTCTTTATACAAATAAATATGGATTATCTACCCTGGTGGTTCTACGTCATGTCAACCTATGTCAAAGTCACTAGTTCTACGATGCTCACAATATGACTCAAAATTGGTTCCTATTATTGCCAATATTTTTTCGCGAAATTCGTGATTTATGCTTCATTCATTCAGAAAATACTCGTAATCAAAGGGTTTTTCATTACTCGTCTAGTGACATGTTGTTGCAAGGCCCCTTAGGTCACTCATTTAGCCCTTGGCTGAACTACGAAGAATATTGGCAATATGTATATAATTATGAATGAAAATACACACATGACTTACCGTTAAAATGGCTTTCTTTCCGATTGATCTGTCATGGTAACCACCAGTTATGCTATCTTCCATGTCAAAAATGAGAGTAAATGATTTTCCACTCGATATGTATTCCCAGTCCGGAGTTTCTGATTTTTTCTTGTGTTCGAATTCATCTATCTCACAGTTTCCACTTCCGCCAGGTATACTCACTTCATCTTTAGACACCAGACCCTTAAAAATGTAATCATATAACTTAGAAATGAAATAATATGACTTAGAAGTTTAATCATATGACTTGGAAATGTAATCATTTGACATGTATACACTTATTGCTACATACAACAACAGATAACTCACCTCTGACATGTATACACTTATTGCTTCTTCCAGGGATTTTCGTCGATTAGATAGGTCACGCATAAACTTTTGTTCGGATTCATAATCACAATAAACTCTCTCCTTTACAGTGACATTTTGCACTGTCTTCTCGACATAATAGTACCTTTCTTCAGTTCTAGAATCTATCTGTAAGTCGTCTCTTTCACCACAGTCTTCCGAATCTTTGGTTGGAAATATCTCCTCTCGTCGGAAGTACAATAGGTCCGTGATTTGAGCTATTCTAAACTTGAACAGCTTTGGGTAGTCATGTATAGACGCTAGCCAGTTGACGAGATCTGAAAGGGGAGGAATAGGTAAGGGGCCATTCTAGTTTAAAACTATGTGAGTGGGGTTATTTGCTCTTACGACTTTGATAAATGGGGTATAAACTGTAAATTAAATAATACTGTTCCATTTCAATTCCAGTACAATCGAATAATACTGTTCCATTTCAATTCCAGTACAATCGAATAACTCTTTGAAAATATCCTCAACATAAATACAGGTATACCAAGAAACATTTACCACAGTGTTTAAAAGATATGAAAAAGTCACAAATTATAAAAGAACCCTCTAACTAACATTAAACGGTAACACTTTACCAAATTACGGCCATATATATATTCTACAAAAAGAAGTTACTTCGTATAAGTAATCAAGGGATGTGAAGGAGGGGGGGGGGTGTCCTTGCCTACGGTTTTAACGAGTTGGGTCTTCCAAAATATGCATGCACAGCCTTATACAATTAGATATATTATTCCCATACATTTTTATTCCTTCAGCCGGGTAAAGGTATGAGTGACCTAAGGATTTGCCAGTACGTGTCGCTAGACGAGTAGCGACACGGTCCGTTTAGGTCACTCGTATTTTCCTCAGCTGAAGAATTCAAATATTTGGGAGTAATATGACAAGCATGGTTTCTAATAAAATCGGGAAAAATAATAATGGCGATTTGGAACATTTTCAATCACATTTCTACAAGGGTGCATACTCTGTTCAAGGACAACAATTTGGCTTGATCTTGGTATAATACAATGTATCACCACATTCTAACCTACCGGTTCTAGTTGTTGGGGTACCTCCGTCACTTACAAGGGCAGCAATGTTTGCATCGCCACCGAGAGCTTCTATGGCTAATGATGAATAACTGGTCTGCTTTGCAGACGTGGATCCACTCTCGGTAGATGATTTGGCATGAAAACTTGAAAAGAACGAGTCATAGTCAACCTTAGCTTCCACAGAGAACTCTTCCACGTCACTGTAGTATGATGCCTGAGCAACTTTTCGGATTGAAAGTCTGCCACCAAAGAAACCAGATTTGATATAATGCGTTCCCCACCTCAAGATGAAATCCTCTGTGGGTTAGGAGAAATTAAAGCATCCAATTAGCATTTCGCAAATAAATCTTGAGTTTGGCTATACATATTAAACTAAAGAGACTGCCGATGTTGTCAGTCGGATCTTAACTCCTGCTAACATTAATTTGAAAATTATATTTTCATATACATGAAATGACAAGAAATCATATATTTTAGGGAAATGGTACCGTGTACAGCAACGTGTTCTGAGAAATTATGTGGATTATAAAGTATCATTTGAAAGCGTCTGATAAAATGCTTTGTATAAAATGCTCTGTGATATCAAGAAGTTTGTTGGCGTTGAAGCTTGTGTTATGTAGATATGTGACAATATACAATATACTTACGAAACTTAAATGGAGCTCCTGGTGCGAGATAAGACGTCGGTAAATCCATAAACTCTTTAAGAAAGGTGGTTGACAATTCATCTGCCGTGATGTCATCTTGGAATAACTCAAACCTTTAAACAAATTAAGGGGTATAAAGACTTTCACTAGAGTTGTGACTCTCACTAGAGGTATTAGAATTCTGACTAGCGTTGTGACTCTCCCTGAGCTATTAGAATTCTGAATAGAGTTGTGACTCTCACTAGAGTTATTAGAATTCTGACTAGAGTTGTGACTCTCCCTGGAAGAACTGTCCACAGAGTTAATTGCGAATACATGATCGAACACATTTCTTAATACTATACTAATAGTCAACGACGCTTGAATGTCGTCTTACTCTTGATTACATTTTTATTATACTTCAACAACTCACTTTTACCAAACGTTTGGTGTGTAAGTGTGGCAAGGTTTTACAATGGGTGATCACGGCGAAAAAACCCCCGATGCGTTTTCTTGCATTAAGTCAGCTAAGAGAAGACAGGAAGATAACTGAGACATAAAACAAATAAAAAAAAAGGAGCGGGTGCACCTGATATAATTGGACGGAGTGTTTTTTTTTTTTACATATATTAGTTTCTTTCTTTCTATGGAATGTTATTAAATAGACTTTCTGTTAAATTCACGCTTGACTGATACAAGATGTGGTCACTGACAAATCATTAAACAGGATTATTGAATCTTGCATCCCTGGTTTTATACTTTGATAAGTTGCTGACACTAATTATATTGTATGTTTAATTTGACATGAACCTTGTCTCTCATTCCTGATTGCCGCGGGCAGGCAAACATGTCGGTATTATTTCGCGAGTGTTATATTATACGAATCTGCGAAATGATAAAATTCGTAAGCTTTTAGCTACAACCTTTGGGAAGTTTTTTTTATACAGAAGAGTATGACAACTGGGAACTGGAGTTTGTTACGCACCTAATAACATCAATATTCAACTGAGATAAGAATTGCTGTTCGTTACTCATTTTAGCGTTACCATAAGCCTCCGTCACTCCTGCACTGAAGAAGAGATAACTGCCCGACACACCAGCTTCTTGTTTTAAGTACGAACTGTATTCCTCACGGCTCTTGAATGTAGTCATGGTGGATCTAGTCTCATAGACGCCGTGTATTTCCATTGCGTCAGGGATAGCAAAGCCATCAAACCTGGAAATTGTAAGGGGAAATGAAATCACTCATTGCGGTCGATATCGTCAGAGATTACATCTATCGATAAGAAGTAGTCAAATTGAACGTTTTCGAACACAAATATAGGATTTATACCCTGGTCGATCTACGTCATGACAACTTGCATCTACGTCACTGGTTCTGAGGTGGATTTTCAAATATTAGTCTACAAATCTGTACCTCAATAACAAACGTTTTAATATATTATATTAGTTTTTCGAAATCGAATGAATTATAGACAAATACTTCAGTTCAGTTGTTGTAATTCTTTTCCAAATAGTAATGTAGATTTATCAATTAGAAATCTAAAATAAGTATCCATTTCACATCAATATGGTAACTATTTCAAAGTCCTGTAACCATTCAAATATGGCAATGGCATTGGCTAAGATGGTATGTATACATCAAATTGGAGTGTAGGCAGGAAAGAAATGAAGCCTGACAATCATCCAAAAACAATGAATGGCTATTCCATAGAATTAATACTCACGATGAATGGCCATTCCATAGAATTTATACTCACGATGAATGGCCATTCCATAGAATTAATACTCACGATGAATGGCCATTCCATAGAATTAATACTCACGATGAATGGCCATTCCATAGAATTAATACTCACGATGAATGGCCATTCCATAGAATTAATACTCACGATGAATGGCCATTCCATAGAATTAATACTCACGATGAATGGCCATTCCATAGAATTAATACTCACGATGAATGGCCATTCCATAGAATTAATACTCACGATGAATGGCCATTCCATAGAATTAATACTCACGATGAATGGCCATTCCATAGAATTAATACTCACGATGAATGGCCAGTCCATAGAATTAATACTCACGATGAATGGCCATTCCATAGAATTAATACTCACGATGAATGGCCAGTCCATAGAATTAATACTCACGATGAATGGCCATTCCATAGAATTAATACTCACGATGAATGGCCAGTCCATAGAATTAATACTCACGATGAATGGCCATTCCATAGAATTAATACTCACAATGAATGGCCAGTCCATAGAATTAATACTCACGATGAATGGCCATTCCATAGAATTAATACTCACGATGAATGGCCATTCCATAGGATTAATACTCACAATGAATGGCCAGTCCATAGAATTAATACTCACGATGAATGGCCATTCCATAGAATTAATACTCACAATGAATGGCCAGTCCATAGAATTAATACTCACGATGAATGGCCATTCCATAGAATTAATACTCACGATGAATGGCCATTCCATAGAATTAATACTCACGATGAATGGCCATTCCATAGAATTGATACTCACGATGAATGGCCTGTCCATAGAATTAATACTCACGATGAATGGCCATTCCATAGAATTAATACTCACGATGAATGGCCATTCCATAGAATTAATACTCACGATGAATGGCCAGTCCATAGAATTAATACTCACGATGAATGGCCATTCCATAGAATTAATACTCACGATGAATGGCCATTCCATAGAATTAATACTCACGATGAATGGCCTGTCCATAGAATTAATACTCACGATGAATGGCCTGTCCATAGAATTAATACTCACGATGAATGGCCTGTCCATAGAATTAATACTCACGATGAATGGCCTGTCCATAGAATTAATACTCACGATGAATGGCCTGTCCATAGAATTAATACTCACGATGAATGGCCTGTCCATAGAATTAATACTCACGATGAATGGCCTGTCCATAGAATTAATACTCACGATGAATGGCCATTCCATAGAATTAATACTCACGATGAATGGCCAGTCCATAGAATTAATACTCACGATGAATGGCCAGGACATAGAATTAATACTCACGATGAATGGCCATTCCATAGAATTAATACTCACGATGAATGGCCAGTCCATAGAATTAATACTCACGATGAATGGCCTGTCCATAGAATTAATACTCACGATGAATGGCCTGTCCATAGAATTAATACTCACGATGAATGGCCAGTCCATAGAATTAATACTCACGATGAATGGCCAGTCCATAGAATTAATACTCACGATGAATGGCCAGTCCATAGAATTAATACTCACGATGAATGGCCAGTCCATAGAATTAATACTCACGATGAATGGCCTGTCCATAGAATTAATACTCACGATGAATGGCCAGTCCATAGAATTAATACTCACGATGAATGGCCATTCCATAGAATTAATACTCACGATGAATGGCCATTCCATAGAATTAATACTCACGATGAATGGCCAGGACATTCACTTTGAATGATAGTCATTTTACGACTGTCTGGACTGTATTCACCACGTCCATCAAACCCAACACCAATGAAGGAGGCAGCATCAATCTCGTTCTGGGAGACGTTAGAGAGTATAAAGGTAACGGAATTAGAATACTTCTTTTGAGCTAAACACCTGTAAACTTGAGTAGGATTTGCCTTGATGTTGTTTAACCACACCCCCATGAGATATAAATTCACATAAAATGCAAACACACACAGTGCAAATTATACAATATGAGATAAAATCATGATAAATATATTAAACATGAAAGCCTTCAGGACGATATTGGTAGGAGTGGTGGATGGGAGTGTGTGCAGTGAACAAGCTTAATTTAAAAATGTCATGAAAATAAACTACAGAATTATTTGCGTTTTGGGGGCACTGCTTTTCATTATGCAAACTATTTGAAAAACAAACCATCCTGAGAAATTCATAAATGCTGAAGAGTGTTTATTCTTGAAGCCAGAGTTGAAAGAATTCTAATAGGAGTGAATGACATGAGTTGTAAACTCCCAGTTAGTTTTGAGACAAAATAAAACAATAAAGTAGTAATGTATACATACGATACATGTTGACGCCGAAGGTACTCTTGCTTGGTAACAAGGATCACCTGGTTTGTATCCAGTGCCCCAACATCCATTGTACATTATAGGACCTTTTGAGTTGACATGCACAAAAATATTAATTAGTCGTGATCGTGTTATGGATCATACAAGGGTTAGCAGTAAGCAAACTATCAAGATGCATACGAATACATATAGCTATGACATCACGTGCACTCTGTACTTTTCTGAGTTTGATAAAGATTACACCTGTCTGTCCTCCCACCCTCCCTCCCTCCCCCTCTCTCTATCTCTCTTTGGATCACCAATTATTATTAGGAAAAGGAGAGACGACGTATGTTGTACAACTGGAACATATACTATATTTATCAAAGCCCCAAGTTCGGCCTCACGGCTTCACTCCAAAGCCAGAGCCCGGATAGTTGCTCCCCGCGCCACAGTCAAAATCTAAGTCCTGAGTCTGTTCTGAGCTATGTTCGTTATAATAATCAAATCACAATAAGTCACGCATAGGAGATTAGTTTCCAGAGAGAACAACAGGCATGCATAATTATGAGCGTCATGGAGATGAAACAAAGGACATTAAACTTTAACTTGAATGACATCTCCAGACATACGATATTAGTGTACCTATTGTCTTGACACCCATGTGAGCTATTGCAATAAAAGATATTCATTTCTTTAACTACTTGTTTAGCGACATGTATAAACAGCGTCATGTAATTCTTTTTGATCCAAAAAGATCTCAATGTAATATCCTTATCTGGCAATGGGTTATAATTAATCTATAGAATCAGATACTTTCGAAATGAATGAAGTGAATCTTCTGTATCGATATCACTATTTCACAGTTTTCCTCGGATAAATGTCCGTCAATATTTGCTTAAATTTGTTGTTGTTTCGATTGTGGGACGGGTGTGGTAACACTTGTGAAAAATATGTGATTTTTAAAGAAAGCACTCACCAATGCCCATAGGGTAGACGAAAGCAGGCTGTGCGCTTTGGGCTTTTGGCTCGTCGTTGGATTTAACATGAGCATCAACATGCCATGCAGGAGGTGCAAATAGGTTATTAGACAAGAATCCATTTTGGGGTTCAACATCGACCGAGGCCTTCAATCGAAACAAAAATAATCATGTCGTGCGGAGAATATGATACAGTCTGGAGGTTCTATCCAAATACGTTGTCTTTATTAATTAATACTGTATTAATACATCATTCATCAGTCATATACTATGTCCAGTCAACTATCTGTCGTCAAGGTCAGGGTTAACAGCCGCTGATTTGAAGTCTGGTTGCCTGAAACTGCATTTCATCATTTGGTTGAGGATGAGTAGAGAACAGAAAGACTGATTTATTCTGAGCAGTAACTGTGTAGCACGTGAATCTTGTTAAGGTATAAATAGATAAATCGAACTATCGTTAACTATAAAACACTATGCACCAATCAAGTTAAGGTATAAATAGATAAATCGAACTATCGTTAACTATAAAACACTATGCACCAATCAAGTTAAGGTATAAATAGATAAATCGAACTATCGTTAACTATAAAACACTATGCACCAATCAAGTTAAGGTATAAATAGATAAATCGAACTATCGTTAACTATAAAACACTATGCACCAATCAAGTTAAGGTATAAATAGATAAATCGAACTATTGTTAACTATAAAACACTATGCACTAATCAAGTTAAGGTATTAATCGATAAATCGAACTACATCGATAATTCTAAGGCAAGGTACACCAAGCAAAGGAAGGAATTCTATCGTTTATTCTAAGGCACGGTGCACCAAGCAACGGAAGGAATTCTATCGTTAATTCTAAGACACGATGCACCGAGCAACGGGAGGAATTCTATTTGAGGTATGAAGAAATAATAACAACTTTCAGCATCCATTACAAAATAAAGATATTTGAATTAGTACGTATATTTAATTACAATTTCTCCAATAGTTTAATGAATAAACCAGCAACAATATAGACAATCGGCTTGACCCGCACATTGCGTACTTTTAAAAAGCTATAAGGCCAATTATACATGCACAATACAATATTCAAACAAAACCTACCCCATTTTTTAGATAATCTGCTGCCCGAGCTCCCGATTCACCTATCTTGTCAAATAACTTGTCCACAGTTTTTTCCGCCAATTTCCCGCCTATTTCCATGGCTTTGTCTGAAAATGGACCAAGTGCCTCTAAAGCAGCCGCTACCTGTCTGTCGACCCGTTTGTGTTTTACATTCCCATCTGGTACCCCAGTGTCAATTGAAGACGCCCTCTTGAAAACGTCATGCAGGTATTCCGGAATTTCTGTATAAAACAATGTACAATAAAAGTGAGTTAACCTGAACAGAACACCGTCTGGCTCTACAAAAATCGTCCTAACATTGCTACATTTCAATGTCTGGCTCTACAAATATCTAAGTACTATTGGTCCGTTAAGAAACCCATTGTAGATCACAATTAACAAACGATGGAATGAGCACAGGGGGAGACTGCAAAATGCCTTTATTAACATAAACTGGTGACTGCGGCTTTTCAGACAACCTTTGATGTTGTCTGTAACGAAGCGAAGTAACAATACATATTGAGAAAATTAAAATAGGTGTCCTCGCATTCAGTTCAGAGGTGAGGGGCATGTCTTCTTCATTCATGTCACACACACACACACACACACACACACACACACACACACACACACACACACACACAGACACGCACGCACACAGACACAAATAAACAAACAAACAAACAAATAAATAAATAGATAAATAAATAAATAAATAAATAAACACAACTATGGGAAAGGCGCTATAACAGTAATTTTGCAGTCCATGAAATATATCAGCCAACTTACCAAAATATATCAGCCAACTTACCAAAATATATCAGCCAACTTACCAAAATCCCGTACCTTTCCATTAGCGGCAACTGGCAAAGACTCTGTTTGGACCACCATGATAATAGTGATCACACAGTACCCACACATTCGTAACGAAAACATCGCTATAAACAACACAAGTCTTCACCTGTAAAAATGAATACGGAAACACAATGGCAGTATACAAGAAAACAACCACACATTAATCACATCTTCGATATCGCATTGAAGAGAACTATGGTTGTTTTCTTTATCAGAAATAACAAAGCCAAGTCTAGAACGTAATAGCAGCAAATCCTGCCCCCCCCCCCACAATATTAGCATAGGATGTTCATCATATATATTTATGCCTAGATCTAGATCAATCATTCTTGATGACGTTTAACGTGAAATATAACTTTCAATGTGTTAAACGTCATGATATTCACGTTTAAACGTCATCAAAATGGTGGTCAATGTTCGACATTGGTGTTATAGCGTATAACCACAAAACTGAGGTATCTTTCAAAACAGGGAAATTCTGAAAAAAAATATCCATACCCAAATGATACTATTTCCAATCATATATTAAATTACAAATTCACACCCACACTGTTAAAGTACGTTTATTTCACAGGGGTATCGCCAACTGTAGCCACACACTGTGTGTACGCTACACTGTACCATACTATTAATAAACTACTGCTGTGCGAGTCTAGTCGGTAGTATAGTATCGTATATAGCACGATAGTTTAACAATCGCGATCGCGATTGCGGGCAATCATCTATAGTTTTCTGAACATATTAAAGAAACACCGTAACAGGTTGACAGGGTCAACAAAACTCGAACGGAACGTGAACATTACCTAGTACCTGACAATAGAGTCGCGGAAAGTACTGCAGGCCGCGGCGGTGCTCTTTTACATTTTAAATCGCGTATTTTCTTTGACTTCCTAGACATAGACTTAATTATGATAAATCGTTCGTGCCGTATGTATTTGAGGGCGAGGTGTGTATTTCAGGTGAAATGTGTGTGTTTTATTCCAGGTTCCTTGATTTCGCGAATAAAGAACCATCCCATAATAACAAAGGAAGGGTGGATGTGTAGTATTGATATAACATATACAATATATATTCTTTATTCCATTATAAATGTATGTCTTGTAGGGCTATGTTCATACATCAGGCCAAATGTGTGCAGTTCCAGTTTTATTTTATTTTCCTTTATTTCTACATTGATTGAATAGTGGTGTGTATTGTGTATTGTGTGTTTTCTTTATTGAAATTACAGGCACGTGTCTGAAGGCCGTGTGTGTTGTAGGGATATGTATGCATGTCTATTTTTTAAAATTCATTTTTGCCTGGAAGATTTCACAACTTCGAAACTTTCCTTTACCAGATGACGATTGGTGTTTACCTTGCTGGGGTCGAGTCGTCGACCCAATATGATACTTGTATTGGCAGTCAAATATATGGTGCGTCATTAGTGACGAGTGAGAGGTAAGCAGAGATGTGTGTAGTCAGAACCATAGAATCATGAAATATCAAGTCGTTTTTCAATTCAAAGTTTATACGTATGCACCTGGCTTTTATTAGGGTAAAATGACATTTTCAAAGTAATTAATAATTTTAATCTTTTGCATGGGTTGCACAAACTTACATGGGGCATGGAGAAAGAATCGTTTATAGTGTATGCACAGGTGTATGGTGTCAATTACTGTCGATAAACAACATGATTACCGATACACAACCAGTCAGCAAGTACAGAAAACATGAATAGAAACAGAATGTGGGTAATGACCACAACCAGTCAGCAAGTACAGAAAACATGAATAGAAACAGAATGTGGGTAATGACCACAACCTATAATACATCCATTCTCACTCATTTTGAGTCTCAAATGCTCCAAAAACAGTTTATTACAAGTTGCTATCGCTATCCCATAATATATACTATCCATATGTGAAAAGACATCAAGATAATCTTATAGAAGAAATTGAGTTTTCAAGTTAAGCAACATGATAATAGTTTAGACATTTTCATCAATTCTACTCTCTAAACGTTTTGACGCTAGGACGCGTCGCATGTGTTCAGTTTGGTCTGGTTTCCAGAACACATGCGCATTCTGTATACTTGCTCTGAACACAGGTAAAATTGTTACAGTATGCTGATGCATCATCAGCGTTCTATTTCATATGATTTTGAACATATGTTATGTGTTCAAATAAAGACACTCTATGTTCTAAATCTGAACACATGCATTCAAGTTTTTTTTTCTGAACACATACACTGCATTAAAAAAGTGTTAAAATTAAGTGTTCTAGTATGTGTTGAACACATGACGTTAGAGTGTAAGCTAAGTATTCTTTATTACGAATTTGTATTTGGATCCAAGATTACATTGTCTATTTGTCAACTCATGTCTTTTATCTGGTTTGAATACATTTGATCCTTTGCTTAGGAAGAGGCTCCCAAAACAAAATTAACAACAACAACAATAACAACAACAACAAATTTTAAAACAAAATAAAGTTTAAACAAATCAAAAAACAAAACACCACTACAATATACGAAAGATATTCGTACATAAAATTATAGTCAGATTTAGCAGAATCGAACTAAACGGACACGATTTTTCTTTACATATGTAGTGCTATAACAAATTCAATCAAACCCTGAGTGGACTTAAATCCCGACTACAGTGTTAAGAGACAGAAAGATCAGATTGAACAGGAGTTTTGTGATATTTCCCTGCAAACAAAGTACTTGTGAAACAATGTAGTCAAATGTGTTTTGAACAAGATTTCTTTTTGTAGTCAACTTATAAATATATACTATGTGTGCAATGGAAATTATCAACCATAACTGCCATAAATCCAACATTTTTGTTGATCTTTGTTATTAAGTAAAGTTAAGAGTCGAAACCCTTCAAGTTGACCGTTGTAATGGTTATGATCTTATCGGTGGCTAATATGTACTGTAGCGTGTGTGCCGTTGGCCAAGAAAGGCAATGCGCCTTGCTGTTTTTGACGATTTCAATCTGTGTTGTCTTTCAATACGATTAATATTCATTTCATATCATTTCGAATTATCTTCTAAAGTGGTGCAAGCTGAGTCCGAAAGCTTATTAGCTTAGCTTAGCTTAGCTTAGCTTAGATTAGATTAGATTAGATTAGATTAGATTAGATTATTAACCCAAACGACTATAAAGCTAGCCGATGCGTCTGAGCGTCGTTGAACTTAAAAAAACGAATACTTACATTTAGTTATAAAGCAATACAATACAATACAATACGATACGATACGATACGATACGATACGATACGATACGATACAATACAATACAATACAATACAATACAATACAATACAATACAATACAATGCAATGCAATACAATACAATACAGTACGAAATCGTGATGAAATAGTCTACATAAAGTCTCATTAACTTGCAGTTAAAACTTACAATTCTCGAGCCGAATAACCTAAAATATTTCAGAGGGAGCAATTCAAAACGTTTATCATCTAGTATCATCTTGTCCCCTAGAAAACAGGAATTTTCCGACGTTTCCGTATAACCAGAGTTGTGTGTGACATAGTAGTTACATGTCTAGTATTATTGTTTGTTGAATACGATTTTGATTTCTGTAGACGCTTCCTTTTAATTATCGCTTGTATTGGAATCACAAAACTAAATAATTTTATGATAAATATTTATCTATTAAATGTACAGTTCAGTCACTTAGTTGACACATCAAAACACAAACACAAACACAAACACAAACACAAACACAAACACAAACACAAACACAAACACAAACACAAACACAAACTGTAACATTCGTCGAATTTAATCATCACTCGTTTATTTTCATTTCCTCAATTGCATATGTTTTGCCTTATTACCATTTGTGTCTGAATGCCCAGTGAAGATCTAGTCAAGGTGAGAATTGAAATTGATGATGCACCTATCGCGTAAAGCAAACGCTAACACTAGCAATTACAGTGTACAGAAATAAAATGTAGAGGTCTTGGAATACATGTATTTATCAATCTCTCAAATATATATCTAGCCCACACGCGACCGTGGTACAGAGCAAAGGTGTATGTGCACTGTTAGGAGGTTTCATAACGGCAGAGTGTACACAAAAAATATATGTATGTATTGCTCTCGAAGCTGAATGAGCACTCTACTTTGGCGAAAGTAAAATGAAATATTCTTTCTCTCTCTCTCTCTCTCTCTCTCTCTCTCTCTCTCTCTCTCTCTCTCTCTCTCTCTCTCTCTCTCTCTCTCTCTCTCTCTCTCTCTCTCTCTCTCTCTCTCTCATTCATTACTGTAACATTAGTATAGCTGTAGAAAGGTTCCTACCTGATAAATTGTCTTCAAATGGCTTGGTCCTTTGGTCTAATAATCTGCAACAACATACAGATTAAACCTAAACCATATGACTAATATTCCATTCAAACAGCTTCAAATAGTGAGCATTCCATCGTGCTGCTGTTCCATCAGTTGAATGTCACCCTGGATGTTTTAAGCGATTGACTTCCGAACCTGACTTTGTCGTCACTTATCTGATTAGTTAATAGCCAGAAAGGCAACTTAGTACATACAGTAGATATGTCTAGAACGTATAGCAATATTTTTACAAGAACTATGATCTCAAACGCACGCATCCGTGAAATGGCGTATAATAGGAAGTATTCCATGAAAGGATTGAAAACATACAGCTACTACTATAACTCTGCAGTAGTTGAAATATACTATAAAGTTAAACAAGTTACACGAATACTATTCTGGATCGTATGAAGTTAGTTTTGAATATAAACTGACACATTTTATTATTTTATTTTTATTTCATTTTTATTTTATTTTCAATCACTACACCTTTAATATTTAATATCGACCAGAATTTCTTATTCAGTCTGTTTTCTAGGGGTACCGACAGTTATCAGAACAGCTTACTGCCAACTTGTTCCTCAAAATGATCAATAGTATGTTTATTTGAAAGAGTTGCTATCTTTACATGTTTATACCATCATCTTGTCATGATATCTTTGTATATTGTCAATCATTTATTATGATATTAAAGTCTCTTTGTTCCATTGCTGTGGTCTCATTTCATTGGAAATTCGACAGGTCCACAAGATATATTGTCATGCCGGCGAGAATAAGAGTTATCTATAGGAACGGCAAAAAAATAATACTGGTTGGTATATAAGGTCGATAGCCTTACAGCTATTGGTCAAATCGCTAAGTGGTTGAAGGACGATAACTTTAGTTCAGGGAAAATCCACAGAAGATTTTTCTCTGTACATTTATCTAGGTTGACTAATAGTTGAATTTACAGCAGTGCATTGTATTCATACTCAAAGCTCGCATTTCTTGTACATCTCAAAGCTATATCCCAGAATATTAATATTATTAACAATCATTAAGTTCAATTCATTCTAAATTCGGTATATGTCATCATATTAAACACGTGTTGTGATATCACTCACTCACTCACTCACTCACTCACTCACTCACTCACTCACTCACTCACTCACTCACTCACTCACACACACACACACACACACACACACACACACACACTTGCAAAATTCGTTACTTCAAAAGCTTATATATTTAATAATAATAATATAAATAATTTACTGTTGTTACCGTGGTAACAATCTTGTGTTATGGTTTAACACTGTGTTTTCAACCACAGTGTAGGAATGGTACAAACAGTGCCTGCGTACACTAACGGAAAATTAACCGTTTTGTAACATTCGATCCAAAACGTATAAGTAAGGCAGAAAGACCAAGACTACTTAACAACCAGCACATTTCTTGACAGTTGTATGTAAAATCTAAATATGTTATTCTTTGTTTTCAACCTTTGAATACCCGAGAGGATAAAAGTGTAAAGTTTGTATATTTCACTGGTATGACAGTATAATGAAAGTATAGAATAACACGAGAGAGGTGTCAAAATAACAAATTTATATCTTTAATACTTTTAATCGTGTTCAAACTATCATATGGGCTGTTCCATGCTGTATCACTGCCCCCTAATCGAAAAGAGTGTACTATTAAAGAAACCTAGCCACACTTAATATTCTTATATAATTTTTTATCCTGCTCTGACGTTGTAACAGGGTTGTTGGTAATTTGTTGTTGCCAAAAGCTGATATAAACAGTGTGGGCGGAATCTAAATGATAGAACGGCTTTCTATGAAGGTACTCTTTCGGAGTGCATGATGGGGGAAATGAATATTTTTAACCACTACTCTCGCTGTGAGACGAGGTTGTTGCATACAACGTTGAATCGAAGAAACTCGTCAATCAAGTCCCTGTCTGGTAAGTAGCTTACACTAAATAATATTGATACATTCATTTTATAATCCAATAGTCTACTGTGTTTTACATGTTGGCCCATTGAATAAAACTCAAACTTAATTTTGTCATATTTTTATATAAGTTTCGCATAATCCGTATGTATCAATTGATAAGATGAAACTAATGCGATGACCTGGCTATCAATTCGCACCTTTGACGGCACTGAAATCATATTTGGCCGTGTTAACACATATAGTACCTTAATAGTAATGTCTTTTTCAGTAGATGTACTATAAATTAAGTAATCGAATCTGTATTGTTTATGTACTATTGCCAAGTAGTTGCTTTGAGCTCGAGGTCTTCTAAGTGGTTGTTAAACACGGTCAGTAATTAGAATACATTTGGTATCTTATTTACACCTCAAAACGTCTATATTCACCTTGTATCACAGTAATTGTTAGTCTGAACGTTTCGTTATGGGAAGTGATGTATTCGTGATATGAAACCTGCAGCCTTCCAATAAAATGCGGAGGGTCCAGAATTTTTGTATGAAAAAGGGATTGTGTTTCCTTGTCTCAGTACGTTTGTAACTGCTATATAAAATGTATAGGCAAGAAGGTGTTGTAAAGGTATTATAAACATAGAAAATATTTCCAAAGATAATTAATTTGTAATTAATAAATTTGCCATCTTATATGTACATGTACAAATTACCCTTTTCGTGTCTGCATTCTTGAAATTGAAACATGTCAAATAAAAGTAAACTTCCAATGTTTTCTTTTTAAATATTCTTACTAGATACGGAACTTTCCAAGAATCCCAGCACATCGCAGAATCTCAACACAGACTTAAAGAAGCAAAATGATTCGACATTTTATCACGATGGTTGCTTGCTTGACAATTTCATGTTTGGGAGAACACAGTGTTTACTGTGAAATGGTGGAAAGAAGCGACCCTGTCACCATCAAGAATGGGGTGGCTTTCTCGGTGGCCCTCACAAAAAGCTTTGGCCCATTCACAGAAGACACTACGATTGTCTACGATAAAGTGTTTGCGAATACCAATGAAGTGTTTAACACTGAAAGAGGAATTTTTACTGTTCCCATCAGTGGTTTCTATTTCTTAACCGTTAACATTCAACATCGTGACAGAGTTGGCCGGAGTCTAGTCGTCAAGCTGTATATAAATGACAACTACACCAACACCAAGTTCACAGTAGAAGAAAATAGTGACTATGATGAAGGTGATACTGCTACAAATAACGTAATTCTACAACTGAAAGCTGGCGATCTTGTCAAATTGGTTCTATTGGGAAACAACCAGCGTCTAATTTCACATAGTTCAGCAGTATCCAACTTCAGTGGTTTCCTGGTCTATGAGTTATGTTCGTCTTAAGAAGTTAATATCAACGCCTAAAAATCTTGATTACTCTGAATATTTTATTATTTTTTATCTTATTATTAAAGTTATTATTATACATTATTATATCTATTATATTATTATTATTATTATTATTATTATTATTATTATTATTATTATTATTATTATTATTAGTAGTAGTATTACTTAATTATAATAATAATAATTATTATTATTATATATCAAGGGGTTTAATATTACATAATAATAATACAAATAGGTGGATGACGTTAGAGGAATGTCACTTTTGGTTGTTGGGTAGGAGGTGTAAAGGTTAAAGTTTTACACACACAACTACTTCAAACTTCCAGTTGTTACAGTTTGAAGCTTAGCACTGGTTATGTTTATGAATATATAAGTATAAGAACCTTATTGTAATTATCGCTAATTGGGCGTGCTTAAATACCATTTAACATAAAATAATTCAAATCAAACGTGTGTCATTATACTGTGGTAATACTTGCTATTTGTATGTAACAAAATGAATGTTGTGCACAAAAACATACATCAGTGTGAAAATACCTTTTAATAACTTTGTCGATGACATTCCCTGAAAGAAATATTTGCAATGCGCCGTAATCGCTTCTGTTTTCAGATCATCGCAGAATTTCAGAGCAAACTGTCGTAAAATTTCCTCGTCATTCAGCGAATTCATGTAAATACAGTCCAATGTAAGTGTATTTGTATGGTATTCCATAAAGCATTTGGATTGATTAAACAGTGTTGCAAAGTTTACTGCAAACAATATGGAGTTTTCTTACCCAGAGCGCACTGAGCTGGTGAATAATGTAATGAAGTTTCAGATTTTGGAAAAGCCCCTCTAAAATACTATGGCTGTAACCTTTGAACTTTTTATCTCGAAATCGACTTATCTGTGTCACACTAGACTTTGACCTTTGTCTGTCAAAAATAAATATGATATAATATTCACGGCTCAAAAATCAGCCCTTAATTTCGGAAAATGTGAACTTCATCTTTCTTGCGAATTCTTTAACATGACAATATAACAATTCCAGAAAATATTGATGATTGTGGACTTGTCTGTATGTGTCCAAAAACTGCGACAGTGAGTTTGTTGACACTTTCTGACTCTTCCACAATCACCATGATGACAACCTAAGGAAATTCTAACACTTTTCAGATATTGTACCGATATCAATCAAAGCCGACACCATAAAATTAATGTTAAAATCAAAGTTTCAAAGTTATGTATGTCACAACACTGCTGAAGTTGTGAGTGTATCACTGAATAAATCTGATGGTTTACCAAAAAATGATTGTAAATTGTGTGTTTTAATTTTCTCTACACTAACTTAGTATTACAGTTTGTCATGTCCATTAAAAACGCTGCAAGGATATTATTTTATCATTACAAATTGTACTTCCATAAATAGTCAATACCATGCATGTAATATATTAATCCGCACGTAAGGTACCTGAACTAAATGTGTGGTGTATGTACGCGAGTAGTGCGAGTGATTGAGGTCAGTCCAGGCGTGATTATGTAACTTGTTACACTGTGTACATTGTAGTCACTTCGAACGTTAAACAACTCAATTTTGGATAATTTATCAATATTCCTGTACAAATGAAAGTTATGGAAACCGACCAATCCACAACTATACCCATTAGCATTATGGTTTTGAACAGCATGGGCCATTCAGTCGACTATGCGACTCTGAACTATCATACACCAGGGGAATGAGACAACAATTCCGGAGAAATCCGAAGTCAACTGAATATGTATGGGTCACATTTAAATGTACTTTTTCCTTGTGTCTTGACTTTAACTCATTACATGCTTGGGATTGTCGATTATATAAAGCCAGAAATACAGTGTGAAAGGGGGTAGGACACTCCGTCGTCGAATAAACCAATCAGGACGCTTGAAATTTACCGTGAGACCCGTAAAAAATGTTTTCTCTTAATGCTCGTTATCATCTGCTGCCCTCTTCTGGTGAGATATGTGTTCTGCATGTTAAATTACATCTGTCTTTACGGGACATTAATGACCGGTCAGTTTCTTCTGGGGGAGGGGGCAGTGGATTGGTATATGCAGGGGGGGGGGGTCACCCTATTTGTGAAATTGGCAGTAGGGAGGTCATCCTAATTTGAAAATTGTGGATAGTAGTTTTTTGTGTTTTGGATTTTGATGGAAGAAACTATCCTTTTCTTCAACAATGGCATATAGAATTGTCTGAACGGTGTTATTTGTTTGTCCCTGTTTCTTTCATTATGTAATATTACTTCACGTATGAGTTCAAAACATAACTGTACAGTATACATATATACATGTATTACCAAGCTACCACAATATTTACGGAACATGTCGTGTAATTAACCCTTGACTGTTTCACAATCAAAGCTTCACTTACATTGCACTGTGTATGTATGTATGTATGTATGTATGTATGTATGTATGTATGTATGTATGTATGTATGTATGTGTGTGTGTGTGTGTGTGTGTGTGTATGTATGTATGTATGTATGTGTGTGTGTGTATGTATGTATGTATGTATGTATGTATGTATGTATGTATGTATGTAAGAGATCGTCTTCATGGAGGAAAAGCGTTGCAGCAAGTATTGAAAAAAAGATTCATACAATATTTTCAATACGATTCATAAAGATAATACGGTACCATTGACGTATTAGTGACGTCACATTGACAATGTTATGATTATAACAGTACATGACAAATATAACATCATTATAACAGTACATGACAAATACACATAGTATGGCCATCTTCAGGTGAATTCGACAGGTTTCTAGATTGTTTGTTGTGTGTGTTCCTTACCGACTGTTAACCAGTAAGGGAGCCTTCAGTGCTAAAAGGTTGTGCTAAAACATGAGTCTCCCTCCATTTCCTTTCTCTAAAATATGACACCCCCTATTTAAATGAAATGCATTTTAATTGTTAGGGGCTGAACATAAATTACAGGCGGGGTGAAATCTTTGCACAATGAATTCTGACCCACTCCCTCTACCATGCATGAAAAAGTGACCCGGACAAACTCTAATGAGTTCACAAATACAATTCAACACACTAAGTTGTCCTGAAACTGCACCTTCACTGTAAAACATAGTAATGTCAGCCCCCCCCCCCCAAAAAAAAAAAAAAAAAAAAAAAAAAAAATCTCTGTCGCATCCAGTATGCAGTTGTTTTTCTGCCATATCTGTTTAGTAGCATAGGTTGGAAACTCTCAGAATCACTGCAATATGCGAATCCATCTTCTACATGTGGATCCTCTTCTGTGTTTTCAGTTGAATCACCTCAAAGTTCACACATCAAATCATCCTCCAAACTGCTGTCATCATCATCATCATCATCATCATCATCATCACCAGTGTCCATGGTATCCACTCGATCAATAGCATTGTGTGTCATCTCTTACAGGCTTTGTGCAATGCGTGCATTTATCAGTTTTTACTTCTCCCCTTTCTGCATTGTCTTCACATCCCCAAGCTTATGAGCAACTATGTAAATGTTGAGCACTGCTACTTTTTTCCTTCCTGAGTAGGCCACTCTCATACAAAGATTTCCAATCAATATCACTGTATGTCTTCTTCATATCTTCTTTTTTCACTTTTCTTGCGGTTTTGGCTTTTCCTCATACATCACATGGTCTGGAGATGTTCTAGATGTTCCAAGTATTGTCTTACCTTCGTAACCGTATGACAAGGATTAACAACCTGTTTGATAATTCATTTTCACACAACCACTTTAGTTGTGAGTTGATAAAACATTTATATATTAAACCTTGTTCTCTTTTCATGGCTATCAGTATTTTTTTTATTTGATTGACTATCAACCTGTCATTGCTTAAAAATTAGTGGGCACCCCTAAATGCATATACAAAAATCAGTGACCCCCTAATCCCTTACGCAGAAAATAGTGACCCACCCCAAAAAACACCGACCCACCCCTGTCATTTCTGTCCAGTCCCTTAGCCCTCAGCATTAGTAGTCTGGAGGTCCAGGGTTCATCTCCAACACAATTTTTTCTGTAATAAGATTGATAGTTATCAATACATTTGTTTTTTTCCCACTATTACCATCACAGTGCGTTTGTGTTTATATTAAATCAAATGCCTGTGTTTGGATCTATTCATTGAATTGAAGACCACAACTCCCAGAGAGTAGATGCAACGCAACTGACAACCAGGCCGAGGTCAACATCTCCACCCCACCACATTATCGATCCCAAATATATTGCCACACTAATTCAATGCATTTCTCCAACATGTTATGATATCACTTTTCAATGGTAGGATATGATAGCACCATGATTTAGAACCAGTGGGATTATGGCAAAATGACGAAATAATGCAAAGACAGATAAAACAATAAGTAAATGTAAAATGTGACGCTCTCCTAACTGCCGTCTTCTTATATGGCCCTCCCCAAGGACGGATTTGTAAACAGTGACCCACCCTATAATTCCCCACTCCTCCCTTTGTAATTATTGAAGGCTCTTTTATATCATTATCCGTGCATACTTTATCGTCACATACTCTTAGAAGGAGTGAGGTGTGGTAATCCTGTCATTCTGTGAACTCGACGGGGATAGTACAATAATAGACACGGATTTCCAGCTGTGTATATTATACACATAGATATATTCAATCGAATACTGATTAGATGTAAGGGGGACCCAATCGGTACTTCAGAGGAAGAAAGTGACCAGTGCTATATATAACGTTAATCTGTAGTTCGTACACTTCTCTGAAGTAGTTGAAATTTAGAACAGAAAAGTAAATTTCAGAATTAAGAAAGTAAATATTATGAAACCTTAATTTCAAAATGAAACTCGATTATTTTATTCTTCACTACTTTTAACCACTTCTCCTTTAACATCATTAAAATATTTCCTTTCAACCTTTGTCTGAGGATGTAAATGTCCTAAATGTACTGGTCTTTTGAATGTCATTTTATTGTTTTTTTCTAGGGGTATCGACAATTACCAGAACAGCTTACTGCCAACTTGTTCGTCAAAATGATCAATAGTGTGTTTATTTGAAAGAGTTGCTATCTTTACATGTTTATACCATCATCTTATCATGACATCTTTGTATATTGTCAATCATTTATTATGATATTAAAGTCTCTTTGTTCCATTGCTGTGGACTCATTTCAGTGGAAATTCGACAGGTCCACAAGATATATTGTCTTGCCAGAGAGAACAACAGTAACTGTTATCTATCTATAGGAGCGGCAAAAACTACTGGTTGGTATCTCAGTTCGATAGCCTTACCGCTATGAGTCAAATCGCCATGTCAATGAAGGACGATTCCTATAGTTGAGGGAAAATACAGAGAAGACCTTTCTCTGTACATTCATCTAGGTTGACTTTAAAGTTTTGCCTAACAGTTGAATTTAGAGCAGTGCATTGCATTCATAGTAATAGTAAGCATTTTGAAACTATATCCAATATTTATACCGAGATTATCAATAATCATTTATTCAATTACCTGTAAACTCTGTATAATGTCATCATACTACATGTGTTGTGATATCACTTGCGATATCATCATCACCATCATCATCATCATCATCATCATCATCATCGTCGTCGTCATCGTCGTCGTCATCATCATCATCATCATCATCATCATCATCATCATCATCATCATCATCATCATCATCATCATCATTATTATTAACAACAACAACAACAACAACAACAACAACTAATCAGCATGGTTGCAATATACCTTCAGAACATAGAATAAATGACTATTACTAAAAAACATGGTTTCTATGGAAGCAAGAGGAGTACACGCTCCTAATAGAAAGTGCATCAGATAATCAATAATAAAATCATGACTTCAACTACAGAACTGCATACACATGGTCATTTTATGGTCATATTGTTAATTAACTTATATATTCAAATGATTTCATAATGATTTTGATAATGTACTGGTTCTTATCGTGGTAACCAATGTTGTGTTATGGTTTAACACTGTGTATTGAACTACAGTGTAGAAATGGTACAAACAGTGCTCATGTACACTATCTATTAAAGTTTAACCGTTTTCTAGCAATCAATCTAAAACATATAAGTGAGGTATAAAGACCAAGGCTACTAATATTTTAATAACCTGCACATCTCATGGCAATTGTATGTAAAATCTAAATATGTTATTCTCTGTTGTCAACTTTTGAATACCCGAGAGGATAAAAGTGTAAAGTTTGTATATTTCACTGGTATGACAGTATAATGAAAGTATAGAATAACACGAGAGAGGTGTCAAAATGACAAATCGATAAATTTAATACTTTTAATCGTGTTCAAACTATCATAAGGCTGTTCCATGCTGTATCAATGCCCCCTATCAAAATGTGTGTGCTAGGTTCTATCTTGCTCTGACGTTGTAACGTAGCTTCTTGTTGCCAAAAGCTGATATAAACAATGTGGGCGAAATCTAAATGTTAGAATGTCTTTGTATCCTGGTACTGTTTCGGAGTGCATGATGGGGGAAATGAATACTTTTAAACCACTAATCTCGCTGTGAGACCTGGGGTTGTTACGTACAACGTTTATTCGAAGAAACTCGCCAATCGGGTTCCTGTCTGGTAAGTAGTTTATATTAAATAATATCGTTACATTACAATAGTCTACAGGTTTTTTTTACATGGAGGCTAGGCCCATTTTCCCCAAATTTTGTCATATTGAAAAAAGTTTTATATCAGAAGTGACAGGATCATTGAAGGCGTTGTGGCACGAGCAACTGGAGAAACCCATTTACTTAAATGATCATGTCAGATTGGATATGACAAAAAGTTCACAGAGAACTATAGTATAATTGGGTCCCGATTAGAATAATCAGGTGTAATATGTATGTCTCCATTTATAAGATAAAACTGATGCGATGACCTGATATTGAAGCATAGCTCTTTCAAGTTATAAGTTTTTTTTATTAGAGTTGAACTATAATTAAAATAAAGTAGCGTAATTTGATGTCAATTTTCACCTCCGACGGGACTGAATATATTGTCACGAAAGTGTAGTAAAGGTATTTAAAGATAAAAAAATATTTCCAAAGATAATTAGTGTAATTAACTTTGCCATTTTATATGTACATGTAGAAATTACTCCTTCATTCTTGAAATTGGAACATGCCAAATAAAAGTAAACTTCCAATGTTTTCTTTTCAAATATTCTTACTAGATACGGAACTTTCCAAGAATCCCAGTACATCACAGAGTCTCAACACAGACTTAAAGAAGCAAAATGATTCGACATTTTATCACGATGGTTGCTTGCCTAACAATTTCATGTTTGGGAGAACACAGTGTTTATCGTGAAATGATGGAAAGAAGCGACCCTGTCACCGTCAATGATGGAGTGGCATTCTCGGTGGGCCTCACGGATACTTTCGGACCATTCAGTGTAGACACTACGATTTTCTACGATAAAGTGTTTGTGAATACCAACGAAGTGTTTAACCGTAAAACAGGAACTTTCACCGTTCCCATCAGTGGTTTCTATTTCTTAACCGTTAACATTCAACGAGGTGACACAGGTGATGAGGGTCCAGTTGTCACGCTGTATATAAATGACAACTACACTAACTCCATGTTCAGAGTAAAAGAAAGAAGTATTAACGATGATGTGGATTCAGCTACAAATAACGTAATTCTGCAACTGAAAGCTGGCGATCTTGTCAAATTGGTTCTATCGGGAAACAACCAGAATCTCTTTTCCCATCTTTCCAGCTTCACTGGTTTCCTAATCTTTGAGTCATGTTCGTTTTAAGAAGTTAATGTCAACGCCTAAAATATTGATTACTCTCAATATTTCATTATATTTATCATTAGTATTAAAGTTATTATTAAACATTTATATATTATATTATCATCATTATTATTATATATTAGTATTAATTAATTCTAATTATTATTATTACAGGTTAAGGGGTTTAATATTATATAATAATAAAATGCTGGGAGGACTTTACAGGAATGCCACCTTTGGTTGTTGGGGTGACGGTGTAAAAGTTGGAGTTTTACCCACAAAACTAAAATTAAAGACATTACAGCTGGTTGTGTATAGGAATATATGTATAAGAATCTAATGTTATTATTCGTAATTGTGCGTGTTTAAATAACATATAACTTTAAATTAATTAAAATCGAACATGTGTCATATTGTGGAGTCTAATACTTGTCATTTATATGTAACAAAACATAGATCAGTAGGAAAATACCACAGAAATGCACAAAAAGATTTGCAAACGTAAATTATTGATTACTATATGGCAGTGTAAATGTGACTGAAAAAATATTTTCAAGGTGTCTTACTATTGTGAATTGAAGTCACTCCTGTTTCCAGCTCATACTAGAATTTCACAACAAACTATAATAAATATTCCTCGCCATTCGGCGAATTCATGTGATAAATCCGATTTTGTCATTTGTAAGCATTTTGTCAAACTAGTACATTGACAGGTATGATATGGATTGATTTTACAGTGTTGCAAAGTTTACTGAAAACAATGTCAATTTTTCCGACCAAAGCGCACTGAGCTTTTGAGTGTAATAAAGTTTGAGATTTTGGAGAAGCCCTAAATTTTGGAAAATGTGAACATAAATCTCTTTTCAAATCCTCAGTGCATGACTGCATATTTCATGTGAATGCTTTAACACGACAATACAACATTTCCAGAAAATATTGATGATTGGGGTCTATACGTTGTATGTGTCCGAAAAATGTAAGTTCAAAAAGTGCGACAATGAGCTTATTGACACTTCCTGACTCTTCCATGATAATGATAATGACAACCCAGGGAAATTCTAACACACGTGTGTATGTGTGTATGTATGTATGTATGTATGTATGTATGTATGTATGTATGTATGTATGTATGTATGTCTGTCTGTCTGTCTGTCTGTCTGTCTGTCTGTCTGTATGTATGTATGTATGTATGTATGTATGTATGTATGTATGTACGTACGCATGTACGCGCGTGATATATAAACGGTTATACATGGGAAAAGTTCTAATATTCGCACGCACCAAATAGAACCCAATAGAATACGCCTGAAATGTAAAAAAAAAACCTGATTAGATTGGGAATGACGAGAATAATCTATTAATTCCAAGGGGTTCCAGCGTTCCAAGACGGAAAATGACTTCTTCCTTTATGTATGTATGTATGTATGTATGTATGTATGTATGTATGTATGTATGTATGTATGCATGCATGCATGTATGTATGTATGTATGTATGTGTGTGTGTTTGTGTGCATGTGCACTCCCCTATTTAAATGAAATGCATTTTAATTGTTAGGGGCTGAAATTACAGGCGGGGTGAAATCTTTGCACAATGAATTCTGACCCACTTCCTCTACCATGCATGAAAAAGTGACCCGGACAAACTCTAATGAGTTCACAAATACAATTCAACACACTAAGTTGTCCTGAAACTGCACCTTCACTGTAAAACATAGTAACCTCATACCCCCCAACAAAAACAAACAAACCCAAAACAAACCCAAAACAAACCCAAAACAAAACAAAACAAAACAAAACAAAACAAACAAACAAACAAACAAACAAACAAACAAACAAACAAACAAACAAACCCTGTCGCATCCAGTATGCAGTTGTTTTTCTGCCATATCTGTTTAGTAGCATAGGTTGGAAGCTCTCAGAATCACTGCAATATGCGATCCATCTTCTACATGTGGATCCTCTTGTGTGTTTTAACTATCAGTTGAATCACCTCAAAGTTCACACATCAAATCATCCTCCAAACTGCTGTCATCATCATCATCATCATCATCATCATCATCATCATCATCATCATCATCAGTGCCCATGGTATCCACTCGATCAATAGCATTGTGTGTCACCTCTTACAGGCTTTGTGCAATGCGTGAATTTATCAGTTTTTATTGCTCCCCTTTCTGCATTGTCTTCACATCCCCAAGCTTATGAGCAACTATGTAAATGTTGAGCACTGCTATTTTTTTCCTTCCTGAGTAGGCCACTCTCATACAAAGATTTCCAATCAATATCACTGTATGTCTTCTTCACTTATCTAGATGTTCCAAGTGCTTTCCAACTATAGTAACTGTATGACAAGGATCAACAATCTGTTTGATACAATTGAAATTTAAAAAAAAAAGATTGCCAGACAAACTGTAAAACATGCAGAGCATGTAATCATTTGGTGAGATGAGAAATATCAGTAACAAGCGAGGAAAAATGAAAACAGACATAAGGCTTGTCAGCGAAAGAAGAATAGACTCTTAATTGGTACCCTACTCCTCCCCCTGTAATTACTGAAGGCTCTTTTTATCTCGGTATCCGTGTGTACTTTATCGTCACATACTCTGGGCAGGAGCGGGATGTGGTAATCCTGTCATTCTGTGAACTCGACTCGATAGTACACTTATAGACACGGCTTTCCAAGAGTGTATACTATACACATAGATATTCAATCGCATATTGATTAGATGCAAGCGGTACTCATCGGTACTTTAGAGGAAGAAAGGCTGAAGGAGACAGTTATGAAACATATTTGGTTTCTGAAACAGTGGCCAGTGGTAAATATGACGTTAACCTTTAGTTCGTGCACATCTTCTACTCTGGAATAGTTAACATTAATAGAAAAGGAAAACAAGTTTGAGAATTAAGAATGTAGATATTATGAAAATTTGAAAAAGAAACTCGACTATTTTATTCTCATTACTTTCAACCACTTCTCCTTTAATGTCATTAAAATATTTCCTTTCGAGGATGAAAAAGTCCTAATAATATGTACTGGTCTGCCTTCTAAGGGCACCAATAAATATTGGAACAGCTTACTGCCAATTTGTTCCTCAAAATGATCAATAGTATGTTTATTTGAAAGAGTTGCTATCTTTACATGTTTATACCATCATCTTGTCATGATATCTTTGTATACTGTCAATCATTTGTGATGATAACTCTCTTTGTTCCATTGCTGTGGACCCGTTTCATTGGAAATTGGACAGGTCGAGATGATATATTGTCTTGCCAGAGAGAATAAGAGTTATCTATAGGAACGGCAAAAAAATACTGGTTGGTATACTGAGGTCGATAGTCGATGGGTCAAATCGCTAAGTGAATGAAGGACAAGTCCTTTAGTTGAGGGAAAATATACATAAGACCTTTCTCTGTACATTTATCATATTTGTACAAACCTGCATACACACTGTATGGTCATATTTGTACAGACCTGTATACACGCTGTATGGTCATATTTTTACAGACCTGTATACACGCTGTATGGTCATATTTTTACAGACCTGCATGCACACTGTATGGTCATATTTGTACAGACCTGTATACACACTGTGTGGTCATATTTGTACAGACCTGCATACACACTGTATGGTAATATTTGTACAGATATGCATGAACACTGTATGGTCATATTTGTACAGACCTGTGGTCATATTTGTACTGACCTGTATACACACTGTATGGTCATATTTGTACAGACCTGTATACACACTGTGCGGTCATATTTGTACAGACCTGTATACACACTGTATGGTCATATTTGTACAGACCTGTATACACACTGTGTGGTCATATTTGTACAGACCTGTATACACACTGTATGGTCATATTTGTACAGACCTGTATACACACTGTATGGTCATATTTGTACAGACCTGTATACACACTGTGTGGTCATATTTGTACAGACCTGTATACACACTGTGTGGTCATATTTGTACAGACCTGTATACACACTGTGTGGTAATATTTGTACAGACCTGTATACACACTGTATGGTCATATTTGTACAGACCTGTATACACACTGTGTGGTCATATTTGTACAGACCTGTATACACACTGTGTGGTCATATTTGTACAGACCTGTATACACACTGTATGGTCATATTTGTACAGACCTGTATACACACTGTGTGGTCATATTTGTACAGACCTGTATACACACTGTATGGTCATATTTGTACAGACATGCATGAACACTGTATGGTCATATTTGTACAGACATGCATGAACACTGTATGGTCATATTTGTACAGACCTGTGGTCATATTTGTACAGACATGCATGAACACTGTATGGTCATATTTGTACAGACATGCATGAACACTGTATGGTCATATTTGTACAGACCTGTGGTCATATTTGTACAGACATGCATGAACACTGTATGGTCATATTTGTACAGACATGCATGAACACTGTATGGTCATATTTGTACAGACCTGTGGTCATATTTGTACAGACCTGTATACACACTGTATGGTCATATTTGTACAGACCTGTATACACACTGTATGGTCATATTTGTACAGACCTGTATACACACTGTATGGTCATATTTGTACAGACATGCATGAACACTGTATGGTCATATTTGTACAGACCTGTGGTCATATTTGTACAGACATGCATGAACACTGTATGGTCATATTTGTACAGACATGCATGAACACTGTATGGTCATATTGTTCATTAACTTATATATTCAAATAATGTAATAATAATTTAAATAATTTACAGTTGTTATTGTGGTAACCAATCTTGTGTTATGGTTTAACACTGTGGCTTCAACCACAGTGTAGGAATGATACAAACAGTTCCTGCGTACACTACCGGAAAATTAACCATTTTGTAACATTCGTATAAGTAAGGCAGAAAGACCAAGGCTACTAATATTTTAACAACCAGCACATCTCTTGATAGTTGTTTGTAAAATTTGAATATATTATTATTTGTTTTCAACCTTTGAATACCCGAGAGGATAAAAGTGCAAAGTTTGTAAATTTTACTGGTATGACAGTATAATGAAAGTATAGAATAACACGAGAGAGGTGTCAAAATGACAAATTGATATCTTTAATACTTTTATCATAAGGCTGTTCCATGCTATATCACTGCCCCCCTTATCTAAATGAATGTGTTATGACAGAAATCTATACTTAATAGTGTGAAGATGATTCACATTGGTGCAGTTTTGTACATAATAATTGTAAACTATTATTATACATGTCTGTATAAGTTTTTGCTGTTACGAAAGCTTAAAAATGTGATTTATTGACTGTGTTGATTGTTTATAAAAGTCAAACCGCCCAACAGAGTGAAGTCATACATGTTCAACGTGTTAACACTTTTAAGTGACACTTAACAGAATTTGTTTTAGTATTTCACAACATTATTTAACAACAACCTGAATGTGTCTATTTCTGGTTATATCCTGCTCTGACGGTGTGACAGGGTTGTTCGTAATTTATTGTTGCCAAAAGCAATGTTGGGGGGGGGGTCTAAATGATAGAACAGCTTTCTATCGAGGTACTGTTTCGGAGTGCATGATGGGGAAATGAATACTTTGAAACCACTACTCTCGGTGTGAGACCTACGGTTGTTGCATACTGCGTTGACTCTAAGAAACTCGTCAATCAAGTCCCTGTATGGTAAGTAGTTTACACTAAATAATAACGACGCATTCATTTTGTAATCCAACGGTCTACTGTGTTTTACATGTAAGTCTATTGAATAAAACTCAAAGAGAAATTGTGTCATATTTAAAAAAATAAATTTTATATCAGAAGTGACAGGATCATTGAAAGCGTTGTGGCATGAGCAGCTTCAGAAACCCATCATGTCAGATTAGATATGACAAAAAGTTGACAGAGAACTATGGTAAAATTGGGTCCCGAATAGAAGAATAATCAGGTGTAATCTGTATGTCAGTGATAAGATAAAACTGGTGTTGAAACATAACTCTTTGAAGTTTCTAAGCTTTTTGTTTAGAGTTGAACTACAATTAAACAAATAAACTAATGTAATTTTATATAAATTCGCACCTTTGACGAAATCATATTTGGCCGTGTTAACACATATAGTACCTTAATAGTAATGTCTTTTTTAGTAGATGTATTATAAATTAAGTAATCGAATCTGTATTGTTATGTACTATTGCCAAGTAGTTGCTTTGAGCTCGAGGTCTTCTAAGTGGTTGTTAAACACGGTCAGTAATTAGAATAATTCTGGTATCTTATTTACACCTCAAAACGTCTATATTCACCTTGTATCACAGTAATTGTTAGTCTGAACGTTTCATCATGAGAAGTGATGTATTCGTGATATGAAACCTGCAGCCTTCCAATAAAATGAAGAGGGTCCAAACTCTTTGTATTAACAACGGACTGTGTGTCCTTGTATCAGCACGTTTTGTAACTGCTATATAAAATAAAGTATTATCATACTATATAAATTAAGTATTATCAAGTCAAATGTATAGGCAAGAAGGTGTTGTAAATGTATTTAAAAGATTTTAAGAATATTTCCTAAGATGTACCCGTTACAGGATATTATATATCTATATCCCGTTGCTTTGTATAATTCCTGGTATTATTAAATTTACCATCTTATATGTACATGTACAAATTACCCTTTTCGTGTCTGCATTCTTGAAATTGAAAATAAAAAAAAGTGAACTTCCAATGTTTTCTTTTCAAATATTCACACTAGATACGGAACGTTCCACGGATCACAACACCATTGCAGAATCTCAACACAGACTAAGAGAAGCACAATGATTCGATATTTTATCACGATGGTGGCTTTCTTAACAATTTCATGTTTGGGAGAACACAGTGTTTACCGTGAAATGGTGGAAAGAAGCGACCCTGTCACCATCAAGAATGGCGTGGCTTTCTCCGTGGCTCTCTTAGATAGTTTCGGACCAGTCGAGGAACCCACTACGATTGTCTACGATAAAGCGTTTGTGAATACCAATGAAGTGGTTAACCTTAAAACAGGAATTTTCACCGTTCCTATCAGTGGCTTCTATTTCTTAATCATTAACGTCGGTAGAAATATTGGTAGTGGCGAAATCGGTCCATCCGTCGATCTATATATAAATGGCAACACAACCACCGTGTTCGGAGTTTCCGTATGTTGCAGAGAAGATTTATATGATTCTGCTACAAATAGTGCAATTATAGAACTGAAAGCTGGCGATCTTGTCAGATTGGCTCTGCAAGATGACTACCAAGTGTATTCTAGTCTTTGGGCAGAAACCAGCTTCACTGGTTTCCTGATCTTTCAGACATGTTCTTCTCAAGAAGATAATGTCAACGCCTAAATTATTGATAAATAGTGGAAATGTCATGTGAAAGACAATTTTGAAGAATCATGGTTCATTGTGGTCCTTTATTCAATAAAATACATCCAAATAGATGTTACTTTGCGTAGAGTTGTTGAATTTTCTGGGTGTTTGTCCTCTGTATTTGAATATTTCCTAGACACAAGTGTGCTCTTTTGTGTGAATTGGTGACCTGGATGAGATATCGTGAACAGTCAGGTCAATGCTTAATACGGCACTAGAGAGATTACTAACCAGGTAGTAACTTGGGAGATATACTTTTTCTAAAGGATCATAAAAAATATGAATGTTGTTCCTTTACAAAGCTCAAAATAAATATTAAACTGAAAACATTAGATTAAAAACGTATCTGCGTGGGAGGTGGGGGCTGGTGCCAGGCTTGAGTTTGTCTTTTGAATTCTGCCCTCGTTGGCTTGCTCAGTAGCTATGTTGGCTGATGTTTGAGGGCGCCCTTTTACATTTTTATCGGTATATACTTAATTCTGTGAGAGTTTGAAATATCAGTAATTGCCAAATTACTAAAGTGTTGCTTCTTGATATAGGAATATGATAAAATCTGAAAGTGAAACAGTTGAAAATGATCATTTTCGAATTTACCTGCAAAATATTGATAGTAAAACTTCAGAGGTACTAAACTCGTAAACTTTGATTTTATGGAATTCCTAATTTCTTTATATCTTAAATTGGGCATACAATAAACAAAACTAACACAAAATCCGAAAAAAAAACTTCGCTTTCTCTCTTTTTCTTTCTCTGCCAAAAAAATCTGCATGCACCATGTGACGGGAATGTAATGTAATAATTTGTCAAAATCGTCTACTATGAGAGGAGAATACACCTTCTTCTAACCATATGACATTGCTATATCATATGCAAGCGTCATATATGTACTATTTAATATGAAAGTCAGACATTCAGTATTTGGAATAGAAAACTCGGTATTCAAGAATGGCTAGTTGTGTATCAGGTTAAGGTTAAGGCTATCAGCCCTCGCTCCCACCCATTGGGTTTCATCTTGCCTGCTCAGTGATTTAGTCCCATTCCCCACCAGGGAAAACGTTTGTGCAATCCACTATATCAATAATTTACTTTGAAGTACACAACGTATGGCGCCTAACAATTCCATGTTTATCCCTCTGATCCCACTGTACTTCCCACCATAATTCTTCCTTGTTTGCTCCATTTCCGCTAACGATTGCAAACAAATTGCCCAAAATTGCACAAGCACAGCTTTGTACAAGAACAATGGCGTGGCTGCTTTGCATGAATTCTATTCAGCTAGTGGCCACAAAAAGTGATCGATGTAAGCACTCCACAGCAATACGTATATATCAAATTTTTCAATGTCGGAATTCGTTACATTTTTAGTGTCGTCTACATTGATAGTATCCAACATCGGATTCGTCTGTACAGATATGTAGAGATATCCCAGTCCTACATCTATCTACAGAAGGCTGAATTTAACGAATGACTGATTTACCACAATTTCCAAGGGAGATCGATGGACGCAAAATGATCAGATAAAAAAATAAAATTGGATAAAATTGGGAAAGAGACATTGTACAGTCATCTTTCAGTTTTTACAGCAGCAATAATGTGTTAAGAAAGACGTATGGTGTATAATTGTATTTCAAATATCCCTTTGCAGTCAAATATTTGTTAAAATCCCATTTCTCCATGTCTATTTTAACATTCCACATTTACATAAAAATGTGGACGGAAAAGGGAACGGATTGTAATGAACTGCTTTGCATCTCAACCTTTTAAAATTACAAATTGAATTTAAAAAAAACACCAGTAATGCTCAACACATTCGCTTTCATACGTTATACTCTTGATTATTATTATGATGACTGCTTTTCATTTGGAAATACTTTTGTTTTTATTTGAAAACAAAAAGCGAAAATAACAAATACAAAATATTTAACTTCTATTATGTTAGCTTAGTCTTTACATAGCTTAAATTGTCGTCTGCATATTGAAAGTGCGCCCTCTCTTGCATTAGTTGGCGCATTGCAAATTGTCCCATCATTTAACAGTACACAGTAATATATGGATAGACGAGAGAAATTTTCACACAAACTCTGTCTTTTGATCACTCCTTTGAGAATGTTGACTGCTAAATGCAATGAATACATACTCTACCAAGCGTATTTTATCTTTTCAGGCACATTGCTGATATTTACTTGAAGTTATTTTTAAAATGATAAATATTCGTGCAGACTACACGATACTGTGATAACACAGGCCGGCCATATTTGAATCTGTCACGTGAGTATCTAGAGCTGAAGTTTATCGTTAGCATACATTCTTGTAAATGTCAGAGCAACTTTGTTAAAGGTACTAGGTCGAAGGACACTATAAGATTATATTTTCACTGACGTTTGATGGTCATTTACATTAAATCATAATTTCATACGGTATACCTTTATTTATGTGTTATGCTATAATTTTTGATAATGGTTGCTAACTCAGTGTAACAAATTATTCTGAGCAGGATGTTATTTTAATACCAAATCCTAGCATTTGTAAGCATACTTTATGTTTCCAAGGAAACAGCTCTAATATTTTAGACAATTTGTGTTACAACAGATATCACCAACTCGTACAGGCTAACAGTACGGGAAGTTTTTTCCTGAATTTTAATTTTTAAATGTTTATGTCTATTTTTTTTAAATCTACATGATGTGGTGATTTTGGTTACCATGGTAATTGATGTTCACAGAATTACCACTTTTTTTAGAAGTTAGCATAGCAAACTATCCTAATCAGGGTGATAATTTTGCAAATAAAATAATTGTTATTTAAATTTATAACATCATCTGTCAGATGCGTATGTTAATAACCAGAACAACATTTTAAAGCCTACTGTATGTTTCCACGGAAACAGCTCTCCCATTTTAGACAATTTATGTTACAACAGATAACACCAACTCATACATGATAGAGACAAGGACATTTTTTAACTAAATTGTATTTTTTTCCATGTTTTATGACACATTAAAAAAATAACTCACATATTATGGTGATTTTGGGTACCATGGCAACGGATGTTCATGAAATGTTTTTTTTTTATTTCTCTTCTTGCGAAGGCTTTATAAATAAATAATAATGATAGATGATAATAATAAAATGACCCCCCTTTTTTAACTCAGCATAAAAAACTACTCCGTGTAGGTTTTCTTATTAGACCTAGGTACGGGATTGTGCCAAATGTATGTAGCGAGCGCTCACAAAAGAATTAGCAACAGGAAACGTAACAACCAAAAAGAACTCGCGATGTGCACACCTACATCGGATTTTAATCAGATTGGAAATATATGTGACAACACCTGCTCATTACATAAAATCAAAATGAAGCACATTTCTCACTAACACTGGTACTTAAATTGATATATGTGACAACACCTGCTCATTACATAACATCCAAATGAAGTACATTTCTCACTACCACTGGTAATTAAATTGATATATGTGACAACACCTGCTCATTACATAACATCAAAATGAAGTACATTGCTCACTACCACTGGTACTTAAATTGATATATGTGACAACACCTGCTCATTACATAACATCCAAATGAAGTACATTTCTCACTACCACTGGTACTTAAATTGATATATGTGACAACACCTGCTCATTACATAACATCCAAATGAAGTACATCGCTCACTGACACTGGTACTTAAATTAATTTCACAATTCAGTAGTCATCACCACAATTAAAGACCCAATGATGACGATGATTGGACAGATAGTTACCATAACAGCCATTATGATGTAATCCGTCTCCGTCCACTCACCTACAATGTATGAATGAAATTAAAATATTGTTATCGTCCCTTCTGAAATACTTAGACAAACGAAAATAATGGACGTACTCAACATTTAATATAAAGACAAATTTGTTGAAATCTTTTTATATTTTGATGTCAATAAAAGAGGATCATACATAGATATTAATGAACCTAACCAAGAACTATCACCCTTAACTGTTGTATGATATCAAATAGATATTAATGAACCTAACCAAGAACTATCATCCTTAACTGTTGTAGGATCCTACATAGATATTAATGAACCTAACCAAGAACTATCATCCTTAACTGTTGTATGATATCAAATAGATATGATTAACATAAATGGGACATGGTTTCCATAATAATATATTAGTTAACAACATTTCAGTATTGATGACTTACATCGACGAGATCCAGAATGATTCTTATGAAGAAATACAACCATATTCCGCACTGTACTTAGTGTTCTGACAGAACCATTTCTTTTGGACACATGTTCCCTAGACAAGTTAAAGCTCTTGGAGGGCACAGTATCCCCTGATACGATAACATTCTCAGATTGAAAGTCTTCACGAACGATGTCTTCCGTCGCCACAGTTACCATTGAGATGCCAGCTTTCACCATCTCCGTCAATGAGGTATCGTTCATTGTCATCGTCATTTCCGTCAATAACGTATCGTTGATCGTCATCTCCGTCAATGAGATATCGTTGATCGTCATCGACTCCGTCATAGAGGTCTCACCGACCGACATTTCAGTAGACATCATCTCATCAGTTGAAGTGTATGATGGTGAACTGGACAGCATTGGTGTGGACGAAGTTTTATTGCGTATAGCCATCACTGAGATGTTATACGTAGGACTAGTTTCACGGTGAGCTGACACATTTTCCATTTTCGAGTCACATGTGACAGAGGTATTCATAGGTATACCTGGCAATATAGAAATACATCGTTAGCTGACGAATTTTGAAACCGCTTGAAAACATGTAAATGGTAAGATATGTCGGGTTGTTCAGCCCTAAATACTCTTTTTTCTTCTGAATGCTGCCTGGCTGAAACGGAGCAGCGACTTGTCGTATCTTACAATTTAGAAAAAAACAACAATATTAGTATTTAAGATCGTTGTGCTCTTACAATCGATATTAGATTGCTATGAACATTGCTAAAGCTGCAAATGACTCACACTATTATATTACAAGAAAACAACATATAATAGATTTCATACCACAGTTCAGTTCGTCTGAGTTGTCTCCACAATGGTTAAGCCCATCGCATACTAGGTTACCACGGATACAATTCCCACTTGCACAAATAAAGTTATCAATGTCATTGTCTGGATACAGAAGAAAGGAATGTGGACAATTTGAAGAAAATACATAAATATCACAATCAGTGTTACTGTAATATTGTGATGAACGTTTACTGTAAGTCATTGTTACTGTTATCAACACGATAGTTATTATATGCGAAGGTTAACAAGTACCGGCCCGGGGGTACTTTGTAATCAAATATTTGCGGTCAATTTCCCTCATAGCATTTATCAACGTTCCTTTTTATGCTGTAATATCACCAGTCACTATTTTCCACTCAATCAATGTATAGTGCATAACAATCATCATTTAAACCTCACTATGACTGATCACTTAATATGTGCATGTGAATGGCAAAATATAATATTGTAGGCTGGGAGCTGGTTCGGATGATAATGTAGACTGAGAGACAGACGGACTGACTAGACAGGCAGGCAGGCAAGCAGATAATTGTACTGATTGTAACCTACCACAGTTAATTTCATCGGAGTCTTCACCACAGACATACCAACCATCACACTGGAAGTCACCACCAGCACATTGGAAGGATCCATTTTTACATCTGTAGCCTAAAAATATGAATATTAGTAAAATTTGAATATTAGTATATTCATTCTCACTGTTATCACTTCCATAAACTATGCAAGTACTATGGAGTGGTAGTAACAAATAAGTATACAAGTACTATGGAGTGGTAGTGACAAATAAGTACTATGGAGTGGTAGTAACAAATAAGTATACAAGTACTATGGAGTGGTAGTATCAAATAAGTACTATGGAGTGGTAGTAACAAATAAGTACTATGGAGTGGTAGTAACAAATAAGTACTATGGAGTGGTAGTAACAAATAAGTATACAAGTACTATGGAGTGGTAGTGACGAATAAGTACTATTGAGTGATAGTAACAAATAAGTACTATGAAGTGGTAGTAACAAATATGTACTATGGAGTGGTAGTAACAAATAAGTACTATGGAGTGGTAGTAACAAATAAGTGTACAAGTACTATGGAGTGGTAGTAACAAATAAGTAGATATTTATTCCCCAATTTATTTTTCGTTCAACTATAGTGATGTAAAGGACCTATCACTAGGAATCTCTACACGTCTAATGACAAAACCCTTAGGTCATGAAGTTTTTTCCGACTGAGTGAAGAAAATGATATTACCTCCTCAAGCATACCGTTTAAAAAAACAAAAAAATACTGGTGATTGTAATGGTTTGACAAATATTTCGAGCACCGCTAAACTACTGATGTTGGCATGGGTTTGTGATAACCAGGGTGTATAAGTCATAACTTGGTTTATGCACGATATAATAGAACGCCAATACAAATTAATTAATAAGTGAATACATCACATTCAATTTAAATTAATTTAAAATAATTTCTTTTATCAAAGCTGAAAACAGCTTTCAAACTTATTCTCACACATGTTGTGCCCCTTTAATTTGTTAGTATTTTACACAGGATATATGTTATAGGAGTAATGCCAAGTACCCATGTAGCGTTTCTATGGTAGCGTGGGATCTCTTGCAATGTATGAAGAAAAGTATGTTTTCTCAATTGAAACAAGTTAAGTAGGCACAAATCCACATCGGCCCGAGAAAAATCTCACTCTTACTGCTAAAATGAAATAAAAACATAAATATATATAGCTACCACACTGTCCAGCTTGTCCTACGTCACAATACTCGAAGCGATCACCATCTACAGTGTAGCACCAAGGGGCCAATTCGTTGTCAGGGTTACGACAGTAGTTGTGATCGCCAACACCAGAGTATACATATTTTTCCGGTATTATCCCGTGAGGATGAGGATATTGAGAAGACCATTTTTGACATGTATGGCCCATAGCAGTTGTGGCAACAGTTCCGCGATAGTCGTTTCCATGGTGAAACATGTAACATTCAGTGTTTTCTGCTGAATAAGAAGACAACAAGAAACAAAGATATGGTTCATTAATCCGTCCTTGGTATGGATTCACCTGGAACTAACCATGGTTGCAGACGTATTTTAAATGTTATTGTCATATGGAATATCAGATTATATATTTGCAACGACGAAGTCTTGCGGCTAGTAATGTAGGCGAGAGACTTGTCTTGTGGCTTTCTGATCTTGGTTTTTTCCCTAACATTGGTGTCTACCGATACTATGACCTGATTTATATCTAACATTGGTATCTACCAGTACTATGGCTTGGTATTTTTGCTAACGTTGGAGCCTACTATGGTCTGTATTTCCCCAACATTGGTGCCTACTATCGCCTGGTTTAATCCCAATATTGGTGCCTGCCGGTACTATGGCCTGTTTTTTTCCCCACCCGGTTTATTATTTACATTGGTAGCTACTGAGGCCTGGTTTATTAATAACATTGGTGCCTACTGTGGCCTGGTTTATTAATAACATTGGTGCCTACTATGACCCGGTTTATTAATAATATTGGTGCCTACTATGGCCTAGTTTATTATTAACATGGGTAGCTACTATGGCCTGGTTTATTAATAACATTGGTGCCTACTATGGCCTCGTTCATTACCAACATTGGTACCTACTATGGCCTGGTTTATTATTAACATGGGTAGCTACTATGGCCTGGTTTATTAATAACATTGGTGCCTACTATGGCCTCGTTCATTACCAACATTGGTACCTACTATGGCCTGGTTTATCAATAACATTGGTGCCTACTATGGACCTGATTTATTCCCATCATTTGTGCCTACTATGGCACGGTTTATTACTAACATTGGTACCTACTATGGCCTGGTTTATTACTAATATTGGTGCCTACTATGGGCCTGGTTTTGTTCCTACCATTGGTGCCTACTATGGCCTGGTCTATTCCCAACATTTGTGACTACTATGGCAAGCTTTATTACTAACATTGGTTCCTACTATGGCCTGGTTTATTCCCAACAATGGTGCCTACTATGGCCTTGTTTTGTTCCTACCATTAGTGCCTACTATGGCCTGGTCTATTCCCAAAATTGGTGCCTACTATGGCAACCTTTATTTCCAACATTGGTGCTTACTATGGCCTGGTTTATTACGTACATTGGTGTTTACTATGACCTGGTCTATTCCCAGCATTGGTGCCCACTGTAGCCTGGTTTATTCCCAGCATTGGTGCCCACTGTGGCCTGGTTTATTCACAACATTGGTGCTTACTGTAGCCTGGTGTATTCGCAACATTGGTTCCTATTGTAGCCTGGTTATTATAACATTTCATTTGGTTATCGTAGCTACCTCGATAAGTGATGACGATGATATCAGAATTATGTCATGAAATTCACGTAAGTACGACAAGAGATACTGGATCTTTGTGCGAGAAAGTATCATCACATATACAATAGTTAGGGAACTATATTGTGTAATTAGATATCATCGTAGTGACTTAAGTACAACAACGATATTGAAAAGTTTGACTTTGACTTCACGTATAACTACATTCAGGTACTAGGTAAACAGTATGGCTTAATGAATATAAAAATAAATATGAAAATAACTTAGATTCTGTCATAATGTTTTGTGTGCTTCAAGATATCTTATTTTGTATTATGTTACCATCCTTTTCTTAAAACAAAACAAATCAAGTGATTTTATTGAAATGTATATGTCCACGTTTTCCATTGTCTTGAGATGACTAACATATTGCTGTAAACTATGATAAATTGAAAGGCCTCATAAAACAGTATTTGAAAACAGAGTTAGATTATATGAAGGGTGGCTTTTTTTTTCAAATAACCAGCTATCTAAATAGCTGTAAAATTGATTTTGTCCTAGATAAGTGTATATTTGGTTTTAAATCACTGCCACTACATCACACCCCTCGTAATTCTAGGAGTTTGGCTATGTCAATAACCTATGCTCAAGTTATAACAATCACGATGGCCACCAAACGAAATGCATCATGGTTAATATAATTTTATTAAATCTAATCTTAGTAACCAATGCCTACCAAAGGTTGGAGGCTGACCTACATCACAATACTCAAATCGACTGCCATCTATTGTGTAGCACCAAGGACCATGGCCGGTGTCAGGGTTACGGCAATAGTTATGGTCACCAAGACCAGCATATGGATAATTCTCCTGTGTTCTGTCATGCACATTCGGATATTGCGAAGTCCATTTCTGACAAGTATGGCCTTTAACACTTGTAGCTACAGTTCCACGATAGTTACGGCCTATATTAACTTTTAAGCATTCATTTCCTGTAAAATCACAACACATTATAACATTACATACCCGCATTGTAATATTAATCACAGTATCAATACCACAACTATGTATTATAATCATAGGGAAAAGTACAAATAATCAATTTTGTTCTCTCGCGATTTTCGAGATTTCTAATACAATTTTCTGTATATTTCAAATAAAGTTTAAATACTGTTTCCTCTCATTGTTTTTTTCTTTCTATTTCCTACCTTATATCACTGTCTTAACTGAGTTTAGGAAACAGAAAGAAAAAAACAGCGATACGAAACAATATCTAAAACTTTATTTGAAATATACAGAAAATAATATTAGAAATCTCGAAAATCGCGAGAACAAAATTGATTATTTGTCCTTTCCCCTATGATTATACACCTTTCATGGGCAATTTGAAAATTTGAATTATAGATTGATATTCTGATGAGTTTGGTTTTTATAACGTTGCTAAGGTAAGAGAAAGCCAGAGGTGACTTTAGTTACAAAGGACATGTTCTTTTGGAAAGTGTATATCTTAAATATAACTATAAATATATCTTTCTGTGTACCACGTTGCCGGAGACTTCTCAAAATGACTTTATATATGATAAAATTGATCACTTGGTGGCAATATGATGTTGGGTTTGTTTGTTTTGGTTTGTTTGCTTTTTTTTGGGGGGGGGGAAGGGGGTCATTTTAAAGCCAATTTATTTTGACACAAACATGATTTCAGCTAAAATAACCAAAATACATACTAACACTGTGTCTAACAGATCTGTTCATTCTGTGGATCCTAATTCAGCATTCCATTAAACGGTCCTCTAGAGTTGTGAACATTTTTTGAAGTAAAGAAAATGATTGTGGCTGTAATGAACTTTTTTCTGCTGCATTATATCTTATTGTTTTAATATTAAAGTGATATTACTCTATGCAAGTCAACCTTGACAGCTAAATGTCAACGATAAAAACAAGTTGTAATAAAGTCAGAGATTTATGGATGAAAAAAATGTGCAAAACCATTAGCATTGTTTCTTTTTTTTGATACAGGAATTTATGTGTAAATAATTTGTTAGATTCTTTTTCTTTAACAAATTTTATTCAAATTTTGTCAAAAAATAAAGTATACAAAAAAACAAGACACACTCACAAAAAGACACGAAAGAAGGGGGGGTTAAGGGGGGTTGCTCTGGGAAGAAAATTTTACATGTAATGTATACAGCTCTCGAAATTACAATTTAACTTGTTTAATGCATGACCACTTTTACTGGCTATTCGTTTTTCGACGTTTTGAGCATATTTCACATTGCAGCAAAAACATTTAATATTCGGAAAAGTCTTCTGTAGCTTGCAATTGTAAAGAAATTGCTGTCCAAGGAGCAGTAAACAATTTACTATTCTTATAAATTCTGTAGAACTAAGAATTACTTGTTGACGAGAAAGAATCTCATGACCTATTACATTCCTAAATACATTTGAAAGAATTCCAAAATAGACGGGAAAATTCACATTGGTAAAAAAGATGATCTCTTGTTTATAATCCCCTTTGGCAAAATGTACACCTAGGGTTATCAACGATAGAAGTCATTCTCAACAGATCATAATTAGTGTACAAAATGCCATAGAGTAACTTCAATTGAAATTCCCTTAACTTAGTGTCAATTGTCGCTTTGGAAGGAAGAGAATAGAACGCTGAAAATTGCGAAAATTCCATGTCAAATTCTCTCATGTAATGCTATGCTCCACAAGGCACTTGAAATTTTGCTTAAATTGCTGAAAAGTTCCTTTACCCCTTTCGGCTGATATTTATAGCCTCTACACTTTCTCCATTGATAAAGATTCTGGGTACATATTTGTAAGAAAAAACCTGAGCAACAATCGAACCAGTCCTTGGAGTAATAACTTTCAATTCTAATGGGAGAGCACTAAAAATCCTAGTTAAATGAAATATTTGGAGGCCTGAAAAATGTCAGTTTTTAGAGAGGGTGGTGTTCCTTACTGGAATATTATTTTCAAAAAAATCACTAATTGTACTGATTCCTTTCTTTGAATTTCGGCAAGATAAACAGATTTATTTCCAATTAATATATCTTTATATCCGTACAGGTTTACAAATATTCACTTTGCGTACCTCTGTTTACAGAACATAATTACTTAAGAGTAAACAAACCGTCTACCGATACAGTTCAAGAAAACAATGTCACTTCTCAGTCTTTCTGCCCAGCGGAAGTACCTGCCTGTCTTTTGTCGGCTCTGGAAGGACACAAGTACCGTTATTATTAATGTACAGCTGACCGTTTTTAAACTGGACTTTCTTTCCTTCTTTATACGCCGCCTCCATGACACTTCGAAGACCCGCTTTTTATGGTCCGTAGGGCAAAGTCTTCTTTAACAATTATGTCCTAGCTGTTCAAAATCTGTCGGCAGTTCCCCAGAATTAAATTTCTTTGTATACGCAATGGAAGCTTAACAAGTATGTCTCTTGGCTGAGGTTCACCACGGTTCCCTTTCGCTGGGCTAGGACCAACCTGGTGTGCATGATCAACGGACACGTCCGCCATTTTAAATTTGTGCTCGAACACCTGTTTCACTATTGCAATGGAATCTTCACTTTCATTTTCGGGGATGCCTCCAACACGCAGAATAAAGCTTCCAGAATATCTTTCTAAATTCAATGTTGTATTGGAAACATGATCCAGTTTTTCTTTCCCAATCGTAGAATTGCATTTTTGTAGAGCTTCGACGTCGTTGGTGACAAATTGCACGGCACTTTCTAGTTCGTTACATCTTGATTCAACTGTTACTGTCTGGACTTTGTTCGCAAGCTCCCCTACTTTACCCTCTAGACCAGTGAGACATTCTTTAATAATAGCCTTTAGAGATGCTGGAGGGAGTTCTTGTTTGTCTTCAGGTAAAGAGTTGCCGTTTCGTTGCCTAGGAGGAATGGAGTCACCATCTTGGAAATACTGTGAAATTGTGTCACCAGATATGATGTTCTTACTAACTGCATTATGTGTTATAACTGTAAACAACAGCGTCCTTATATAAACAATAATACATTTTGAATATCATAATAAAGTGTTGAATATATTTTTGATTGGAAAGGTTTATTCTTCAGTTCTCTATTTCGCAAATTCTTCTGTGGTCATTTCTTGTTATGGTTGTCAATAAAAACAATCAAATCTATTTACCACACTGTCCAGGTTGTCCTATATCACAATACAAACAAATCTATTTACCACACTGTCCAGGTTGTCCTATATCACAATACAATACAAACAAAACTATTTACCACACTGTCCAGGTTGTCCTATATCACAATACAATACAAACAAAACTATTTACCACACTGTCCAGGTTGTCCTATATCACAATACAATACAAACAAAACTATTTACCACACTGTCCAGGTTGTCCTATATCACAATACAATACAAACAAAACTATTTACCACACTGTCCAGGTTGTCCTATATCACAATACAAACAAAACTATTTACCACACTGTCCAGGTTGTCCTAAGTCACAATACAAACAAATCTATTTACCACACTGTCCAGGTTGTCCTACATCACAATACACAAACAAAACTATTTACCACACTGTCCAGGTTGTCCTACATCACAATCACAATACAAACAAAACTATTTACCACACTGTCCAGGTTGTCCTAAGTCACAATACAAACAAAACTATTTACCAAACTGTCCAGGTTGTCCTACATCATAATACACAAACAAATCTATTTACCACACTGTCCAGGTTGTCCTATATCACAATCACAATACAAACAAAACTATTTACCACACTGTCCAGGTTGTCCTAAGTCACAATACAAACAAATCTATTTACCACACTGTCCAGGTTGTCCTACATCACAATACTCAAACAAAACTATTTACCACACTGTCCAGGTTGTCATACGTCACAATACAAACAAAACTATTTACCACACTGTCCAGGTTGTCCCACGTCACAATACTCGAATCGATCACCATCTGAAGTAAAACACCAAGGAGTGGGTTCGTTGTCAGGGTTACGACAATAGTTATGGTCACCAAGACCAACATATGGATAATTCTCCTGTGTTCTCTCATGCTGGTTCGGATATTGCGAAGTCCATTTCTGACAAGTATGGCCTTTAACAGTTGTGGCTACAGTTCCACGATAGTCAACGCCATTGTAGACTTGGTAACAATCTAATGTGTAAGAAAATATATACAAAACGTCTCTGACTTTTCTTCTTGAGAGGGCGGGGGGGGGTGATGGTGGTTGGTGAAACTTGCATTTACAAAACCAGTGCCCCATGAACTATGGATTTTCTCGCTAATATAGCCCTCCCTATGGCATTCATCATAAGATTAAATTAAAATGTATGAAGTACCGTACACAGATTTAGACGATATAGATGTGTGGTTACATTTTTTTTACTAAACTGATCATCTGTTAAGTGCAGCTGACATCCTCTACAGATATCGGTTCAAATAATTTATGAACCCTGTCGTAGTTCGTGCGGTGGAGCAATAATTTTGATCCTAAAAACAAAACTCATAAGCATATCAATACAAATAGGAAATCGAAATACGTACCACACATTGAAGGTTGACCCACGTCACAGTACTCAAATCTACCATCATCTATGCCGGTGTAACACCAAGGACCCACAGCATTATTTGGGTTACGGCAATAGTTATGGTCACCAATACCAAAAACGACCCACTCCCCTGGTTTCAACAACCCATTTACGTGTTGAGAAGTCCATTTTTGACATGTATGGCCTTGATTGGTTGTGGCAACAGTTCCACGATAGTCTTCCCCATTGCTACTTCGGAAACATTCCTTATAAATGCCTGTCGTGTAATGATTGCATTAGAAATTTCAGTTCTTAGACTTGACATCTAGTTGTGACATGTATTACCGAGGTCAATATATAATGAACAAACTAAATAAATAATATAAAACAAAACATAGACTTAGACTCGAATAAATTTGTTTTTCTATCCAAGTGACATGGTCTCTCTCGATTGTGTTTTCGGTATATAAAGATAAAATAAGCACAAACAATTGTTACAACGTTTTTGCATAAATTGACTTTTAAAAATATCTATCTATCTATCTATCTATCTATCTATCTATTTATCTATCTATCTATCTATAAAGAACGCATTGAAAATCTTTCGACTGGCTTCACTATCCTATGTTTATTAATCTGTATTGTAGAATACGTTTGAAAAACTGTATTGCTATAATGTTCAATCATTTAAGGTTACATCCTTGACATCAATATCTTTATGTTAACACATGATAACTAGATCGACGCTGAGATGTTTTTAAGATGACAATGATATTGACACATCATGGAGTTTGGTGTTTTCCATTGTCGAAACGGGCATAGAAATCATCACCGAAGATACATTGATTAAACTAACATGTAATTGTCTGTGTGTAAAATTTTATGTCAAGTCTTACGAAGTTTAAATGTCCCTATGATTGATTTGGTGTGTTGTTATTTCATATCCAGCCAAGTGGGAAATTGTCTCCGTTTTTAAGAATTCTAGAGTCCGGTAGTGTCAATGTAGTTCAAGACCAGACTGTGTGTCCTCTATGTACATACGTTGATACTTGTTTGATGCATTGAAAACAGCTTCAATAATATGTTCTCCAAAGAGCCAAACATTTAGTCATAACATACGAGGTATACAGTTAATGGTGTTGATATCCAAAGGGGACTCGGTGTGTTGATCAGTAATACCAGGTAAAGTCTGGCTGGATTGGCACCGTAAAAACTTTATACATCGCCATGTTCATAATATAAAACAATCACCCACCGGTCACCCGCCATGCTCAACGATTTTGAGTAAACTCATAACAAATATATTTAGATTGTAGTGATTTGAAGATAACTAACAATTCCTGTGGAGCAAAATTTTCTTTTTAAAAAATACCAAATGTCTTATGTGGAGATCCTATATTCATAGATTCACTTCCTGTTGACAACATTGTCTTGAAAATTATGTGTGATGTACGGACAAAATTGAATGTAAGTTAACTGCGATGATGGGATCCGGATACGATGATGTGACATCACAACGGTGTAACATTGCACGCTACCATTATTGTTCGTAAATGCGCCTTTACCTTGACTTGTGCAGAATCCAAGCATCATAAATATTATAATACTCGTACAAAATATCTCCATCGTCCTGTTGGCGGTCACTCGATCATATGATTCACTACTGAGTCTCTGTTGAGACCATTCACTCCATCATGCTTCACTGAACAGGTCGCACAATATGAGCACTTTGAATAGCAACCGGCGGCGCTTTTGATCATCAGAAACCAGATGTAGGTTTCTGTGTGAGGGCCGCCGTTGGCACAACTTACTTTCATCTAACTCCCTCTTTAAGCGACTATTCCAACAATAGAACATATGTCTTACATGTGAGTAATACTATAGTACCACAATTGTTGTACAATCGATGCCTGGTATTCAATATTTCTGTGCAATGGGGGGGGGGGGCGTGGTGGTGGTGGGGGGGGGGTTAGCGGATTTTACAGAGTTGAGCAGAGCTTGGCGATTATCAAATATTCATATATTTAGTTTTTATATTTTACACATAATGGTTTTTCATTCATATTTGCATTAATGATGTGCTCTACATGCACGAAAGATCAGTTTGTTGCGCCAGCAGATAACAATATATAATATTTTTAATATGCAAGTCACCTGTGTACATTTAGCTTTAGTTAATGTTACAAAAACATGGAATATTACCTTTTGGAAGAAAAAGGTCACAAACTTGATGATAAAGTCGCTGTCTTTAAGCAGACCTTTAATGAAAAATGAACGACGCCAACGACATTAATAAATCACGGCTCGTCCACGGCCACGGGAGGTAGTTCACTTTCCAAAGTAGTTTGCAAGTGTCAATCCCTAAGCTATTGTCACGAGTAGAACATCCCTCAATATCGTCTGTGTGAAGTCTTTGTCTTATTTATATTAGAGTGCAAAGAAGTACTCTTATTTTCTTAAACACTAGATTAACGTATAGGAGAACATTTGAATGTCTTGTAATATTTTTGATGGATACATTAAACATCACAGACAGGGCATATGTTCACGCTGGATGATCTAATACGAAGAAAAATGTAATTATGGTATATCGTACGTCATAACATAGAAAATGAACCTGGTGTATTGCATCGCATTGGAAAATTTAAAACGTTTAATTTTGTAGAAAGTACCTTTAATTATAATTAAGGACTAATGCATATGATTAGGCTGGTAGCAAAATAGACTGTCTCGGCACCACATTGTGGATGACTCACAATAGAAAAGGAGGTTCGGAAAACAGCAGTAATAGAAATGACAATACAAGCAAGTAGTGGGATAAACTGGAACTCTGTTCTTTATATGCATGCGCGTTCCAACTTGTAACTGAAACTTACATCACACAAGAAATTTTGATTTGATCGTCTGCCTTATCGTCGGGCTGCGTGCTGATTGGTTGATTATGTATGACGTATGACTATATAATGAGTTTATCAGAAAGGGCAACAATGTTAACAACAACAACAACAACAACGTATAACACAAAATATGAATCAATAAACGTAATTCACGACAACAGTACAGAACATCATGTCGAAAGTTTCTGCCGACGTAATTTTCAGAAAATCATCGGCGCTAATCGTTCAGTGTGTGTGTGTGTGTGTGTGTGTGTGTGTGTGTGTGTGTGTGTGTGTGGGTGTGTGTGTGTGTGTGTGTGTGTGTGTGTGTGTGTGTGTGTGGGCGTGTTTGTGTGCTAGGTCATACTGTACATTAGATTGAGGTTTGAGGTATGGATTAGAATAATTGATGGCTAACTATGCATTAGATAAGGATTTCCATTAAATCTACATGGCATTTGATTACTCTTCCTGGAAGTATTACGACTAATTAATATGCAAGTGAGAAAGAATTCTTGTTCAGTTTTACAATTCAGGTAAGGTATGAGATTTTGCATTTGTTGCAATATTTTTCTATCATGTTTATACTGATTGCAATACAAGTTACTCACTTACAGGTAGTTAAACCATACAGATAATATTCTTAGAAATGTACGTTTTATTTCAGGAGCATGGACATTTCTCCGTCTATGTTGTAATAACAAACGAATCCCTTTGAGCTCAAAGACAGACGGATCTTATTAGAATTGAAATTTCAACAAGATGTGATACAAAATTTACATTTGTCCTCCATGGAGTGCTCTGCATACCAAATTACCCAATTCTAATATCAAAGGTTATTGAATCGAAATACCAGCGAATAAGAACTATTTAAGCTAGTATTCTCCTTTGTATTTCATTTACTTTAATTCCCATGTATTGTCAATTTTTGTTAACAAAGCGCCATACTGGTTATCACCTGAAGGAAATAGTATCCGTTTGTTGTGTATCGCCGCCATCTGTTCTATTCCCATATGCTATCCTAATATACACCAAATCAAAAATCAAACTTAATATTTCTATATATTTTCATACAAAATTAATCCTTTCCTAATAACAATATTTCTGCTATTGAGATTTCACACGACTGCCAAGAATCATCGAAAAAAATGATCTGGTTTTACATTGTTTTAACATGATTAGTTTTGAAACTAGTAATTCGAGGTTACTCAATTATGTTGTCGATTATAAAGTGTTGTGTACTTAAATGACATCACTATAGTAAAGGTCAGTACATCTAGATCTAATGGTAGTATTATTGGTAGGGGAGATTTGGAGATTTAAGGCAATTTTTAGACTAGATACCTTTGCAAACATTTCATAATTTTTTAAAAGACAATACCTTCTAAAATTAGCATAGGGTGAAGAGGTTTAAGAAAAGTTTAAAACCATCATACTGATTGAAATACAAGTAACTCACTTACAGGTAGTTAAACCATACAGACAATATTCTTAGAAATGTACGTTTTATTTCAGGAGCATGGACATTTCTCCGTCTATGTTGTAATAACAAACGAATCCCTTTGAGCTCAAAGGCTGACGGATCTTATTAGAATTGAAATTTCAACAAGATGTGATACAAAATTTACATCTGTCCTCCATGGAGTGCATGCCTTGCATACCAAATTGCCAATTTCTAATACCAAAGGTTATTGAATCGAAATAACAGCGAATATTAAAGAACTATTTAATCTAGTCTGTCATTTACTTTAATTCCCATGTATTGTCAATTTTTGTTAACAAAGCGCCATACCGTTCATCACCTGAAGGAAATCTCATCCGTTTGTTGTGTATCGCCGCCATCTGTTCTATTCTCATATGCTATCCTAATATACACCAAATCAAACTTAATATTTCTATATATTTTATATAAAATTAATCCTTTCCTAATAACAATATTTCTGCTAATGAGATTTCACACGACTGCCAAGAATCATCGAAACAAATGATCTGGTTTACATTGTTTTAACATGATTGGCTTTGAAACTAGTAATTTGAGGTTACTCAGTTATGTTGTCGATTATAAAGTGTTGTGTACTTAAATGACATCATTATAGTAAAGGTCAGTATATCTAATGGTAGTATCATTGGTAGGGGAGATTTGAAGATTTAAGGCAATTTTAGACTAGATATCTTGGTAAACATTTCATATTATTTAAAAGACAATACCTTCTAAAATTAGCATAGGGTGAAGAGGTTTAAGAAAATTTTAACACCATTATGACAGTAAACAGGTTGGTGCATCTGATTTTTGGTTGAATGAAGGAGTGATCCCTGGGAGTGGGGGAGTCCTAGTTGCCCCGGCAGATGTGGAGGTTTTGGGGTTTTATTGAGGCAACTTTTAGGTTTAATATTATTACGAAATACTTGGGCATTTAGTCCTATACTATTAGTATCTGGCTGAGAAATGTAAAAGATCCTTGATTCTCAGGTACGGTTATCCGACTATTTGGGTATGTCAGTCAGTTGACAGCGTTGCAGTGAACAGCGTATTTCTTGTGCTGGTGAACTAATCTCTTGCTTACCTCTATTTTCCTTCTATTTCGGTTTAACCTATTTCTTTCATTGGGGAAATCTTTCCTCGTACACCTCTGTGAGGTAGATTGTTGGTTTATCGAGTTGTTCCGGGGTTTGTCTGGTTTCTTTGTTCCGTACGATTGGTGTGGCAATCATTGCATTCGTGTAGACCCAGTTTTACCATGCGAGTTCTGCCCTCGCACGCAATCTAAACGAACGGCCCGTAACGAGGCATTCACGGTTATCGGAGGCCCTACCGTTTACACTGGTTTTCGTGGGCCTTGTGGTGTAGTATTTTATAGAGTTTACGACTTCAGAGTTTGTGGAGTATTTTCCAGATATTCGTTACAATATTCATAGTGTTACGAACCGAAGATTTAGAGAAGCCAAATAGCGCACAATTAAATACTTTCCCCACAACTTCCAGTCGAAACAACATACGGTCAAACACAGGACACTACACAGCATTACACTTATCAATTATCTTATTTAATTCCGTTGTAATGAAACAAAATATACTATAATAATAAGTCTTGAAAGTGTACATGCATTACAGGGTTTACAAACTTATACACTAAAGTGGTTCACCAAATGTCCTATACGTGGCACTGTATTGTAACATTCGATCCAAAACGTATAAGTAAGGCAGAAAGACCAAGGCTACTTAACAACCAGCACATCTCTTGACAGTTGTAAAAAAATGTTTTACAATGATTCGATATTTTATCACGATGGTTGCTTTCTTAACAATTTCATGTTTGGGAGAACACAGTGTTTACCGTGAAGTGGTGGAAAGAAGTGACCCTGTCACCATCAAGAATGGGGTGGCTTTCTCGGTGGCTCGGTCCAGTCAAGGAAGACACTACGATTGTCTACGATAAAGCGTTTACGAATACCAATGAAGTGGTTAACCTTAAAACAGGAATTTTCACCGTTCCCATCAGTGGTTTCTATTTTTTAATCATTAACGTCGGTAGAAATATTGGTAGTGGCGAAATCGGTCCATCCGTCGATCTATATATAAATGGCAACACAACTACCGTGTTCGGAGTTTACGAATGTTGCAGAGAAGATGAATATGATTCTGTTACAAATAGTGCAATTATAGAACTGAAAGCTGGCGATCTTGTCAGATTCGCTCTGCAAGATGACTACCAAGTGTATTCTAGTCTTTGGGCAGAAACCAACTTCACTGGTTTCCTAATCTTTCAGACATGTTCTTCTCAAGAAGTTAATGTCAACGCCTACAATGTTTAAACAATAATGTACGCCATCCCAGCCCATAATGGACGAAAGCAAACTTTGAACGACATCATGGGCGAGGCGACAGCCGAGCCCATTATGGAGTGCAAAGTTTGCTTGAGTCCATTATGGACTTGGAGGGCGTACATTATTGTTATTATTTTATAGTTTTGCCAATTCCAGTGAATTTGTAGACCGGGAAACGCAAAACAACGTATAATATACACAGCGCTGAACATCGTCTGCCATGTTCGGCCCGGAAGCTGAATACTAATCAAAGCGACACACGTACGTACACGTACGCGTACACACACACATATACACTTCAATGAACTGCTGTGAACACAAATTTGTTTCATGAATGCGTTGTATTTTTAAACAGTGGAAATGACAATCATAAGTAACAACATACATTTCGAAAAAATACTTAGTCGTATGAAGAAACAGAACAAATAAGCTTGTATTGTTATGCTCGTTCCGAGGCCGCGATGCCCAATAACGGAGTACATTATCAGTAATAATGTACAGCGATGACGTCACAAAATTCACTGGAATTGGTAATGCTATAATATAATGATAAATAATGGAAATGTCATGTGAAAGACAATTTTGAAGAATCATGGTTCATTTTGGTCGTTTATTCAATAAAATACATCCAAATAGATGTTACTTTGCGTAGAGTTGTTGAATTTTCTGGGTGTTTGTCCTCTGTATTTGAACATTTCCTAGACACAAGTGTGCTCTTTTGTGTGAATTGGTGACCTGGATGAGATATCGTGAACAGTCAGGTCAATGCTTAATACGGCACTAGAGAGATTACTAACCCAGTAATAACTTGCGAGATATACTTTTTCTAAAGATCATAAAAACTACGAATGTCGTTCCTTTACAAAACTCAAAATAAATATTAAACTGAAAACATTAGATTTAAAATAAAAAGTGGTTTGTGCCAGACTTGAGTTTGTCTTTTGAATTCTGCCCTCGTTGGCTTGCTCAGTAGCTATGTTGGCTGATGTTTGAGGGCGCCCTTTTACATTTTTATCGGTATATACTTAATTCTGTGAGAGTTTGAAATATCAGTAATTGCCAAATTACTAAAGTGTTGCTTCTTGATATAGGAATATGATAAAATCTGAATATGAAACAATTGAAAATGATCATTTTCGAATTCACCTGCAAAATAGATGTAGGAGAGGGATAATCGTCCACTTTTGGAGGAGGATACACCTTCTGCTAACCATATGACATTACTATATGTACCCTTTGCGATACCTGTGCATGCTGAAAAGCATACACTTTCTCATACCTTGTGAGCACACAAAAAACACTTCTTTCCTGCGGACAATCCCAGTATGTTGTCTATGGGAGTTGCCCTTTCCCCTTGGCATGAAACAACTCCTGAGCAACTTAATTTGTCAAAATCGTCTACTATGAGAAAAGGACACACCCTTCTCCTAACCATATGACATTACTATATCATATACAAGCGTCATATGTACTATTTAATATAAAAGTCAAATATTCAGTATTGGAATACAAAACTCGGTATTCATCAAGAATGGCTATTTGTGTATCAGGTTAGGGTTAAGGCTATCAGCCCTCGCTCCCACCCATTGGGTTTCAACTTGCCCACCACGCCATGATTCACCCATTCCCCACAAGGGAAAACGTTTGTGCTATCCACTATATCAATAATTTACTTTGAAGTACACAATGTGTGGCGCCTAACAATTCCATGTTTATCCCCTGATCCCACTCTACCAAAATAAGGACTGTCGACAGTCTATACCCAAGGGCCAAGAGATGTTGTTTATGGCTGATCACGTAGAGATAAAGCTGTAGAAAGTTAAAATTCATTTTATGCATATCTATGTAACTGCGTAAAAATCAACTAAATTGCATGGCCAAAGTCATGGTAGATTGTGTGTTTCATAATGTTAGGCAACACTTGTAGTATATGCCAAACAGCATACTTTAAGTAGGACTATTATTATTATTATTATTATGTAGAGCAGTTTCAAAGCTAATCATGTTAAAACAATGAAAACCAAATTTGTTATGTTCTTGACAGACGTGTGAAATCTCAATAGCAGAAATATTGTTATTAGGAAAGGATTAATTTTGTATAAATTTATATAGAAATATTAAGTTTGATATTTGATCTGATGTAGTTTAGGGTAGCATATGGGAGTAGAACAGATGGCGACGATACACAACAAACGGATACGATTTCCTTCAGGTGATGAACAGTATTACGCACTGATAACAAAAAGTGACAATACATGGGAATTAAAGTAAATGAGAGACAAAGGAAAATACTTCCTATTTGCTGGTATTTCGATTCATTAACCTTTGATATTAGAAATGAGTAATTTGTTATGCAGGGCATGCACTCCATGGAGGACAGATGTAAATTTTGTACCATGACCTTTGAGGTTTCTAATAAGATCCGTCAGTCGTCGACCTCAAAGGGATTCGTTTGCCATACAACACAGACGGAGAAATGTTCATGCTACCGAGATAAATCATACATTTCTAATATTATCTATATAGATTACCTACCTGCAAGTGAGTAACTTGTATTTCAATCAGTATGAAAATGATAGAAAAATACCGCATATAAGAGGAAATACTTCTAAGAAAATGCAAAAACTCATACCTTCCCTTGAATGTAAAACTCAACAAGAAATCGTATACACCTGTATATTAGTCGTAATACTTCCATGAAAAGAAAAGAAAATTCATGTAGATGTAATGGAAAGCCTTACCTAATGCATCAATTATTCTAATCCATACCTCAAACCTCAATCCAATGCACAGTCTGACTTGATCCCTATAGCTAGCATGCACACACACACACACACACACACACACACACATCAGACACAGACACAGACACAGACACACACACGTCAGACACACACACACGTCAGACACAGACACAGACACAGACACAGACACAGACACAGACACACACACACACACGACAGACACAGACACACACACACACGCGTCAGACACAGACACAGACACAGACACACACTAAACGAGTTGTACCAACGATTTCCTGAAGATTATGCCGGTAGAGACTTTCGACATAATGTTCTGTACTGTGTTACCATAGACTGACAGACTGGCCACCCTAATCATATGTCCTTAGGTATATTAAAAGAGTTTTGTACAAATTTAAATTGAACGTTTTAAATTTTCCAATGTGATTCAATACACCAGCTTCCATTTCTATGTTGAGATATACGATAATTACATTTGACTCGTATTAGATCATACGACCTGAACATACCATCATGATGCAAATGCAAATATGAATGAAAACCATTCTTTGCAAAATATAAAAACTAAATATATGAATATTTGATAATCGCCAAGCTCTGTTCAACCCTGTATAATCCGCTAACCCACCACCACCACCACCACCACCACCACCACCACCATTGCACAGAAATATTGAATACCAGGCATTGATTGTACAACAATTGTGGTACTATAGTATTACTCACATGTAAGACATATGTTCTATTGTTGGAATAGTCGCTTAAGAAGGGAGTTAGATGAAAGTAAGTTGTGCCAACGGCGGCCCTCACACAGAAACCTACATCTGGTTTCTGATGATCAAAAGCGTCGCCGTTTGCTATTGAAAGTGCTCATATTGTGCGACCTGTTCAGTGAAGCAGGGTGGAGTGAACAGTCTCTACAGAGACTCAGTAGTGAATCATATGATCGAGTGACCGCCAAGAAGACGATGGAGATATTTTGTACGAGCATTATAATATCTATGATGCTTGGATTCTGCACAAGTCAAGGTAAAGGCGCATTTACTAATAATAATGGTAGCGTGCAATGTTACACCGTTATGATGTCACATCATCGTATCCCATCATCGCAGTTAACTTACAATTTTGTCTATACATCGCACATAATTTTCAAGACAATGTTGTCAACAGGAAGTGAATCTATGAATATAGGATCTCCACATAAGACATTTGGTATTTTTTAAAAAGAAAATTTTGCTCCACAGGAATTGTTAGTTATCTTCAAATCACTACAATCTAAATATATTTGTTATGAGTTTACTCAAAATCGTTGAGCATGGCGGGTGACCGGTGGGTGATTGTTTTCTGTTATGAACATGGCGATGTCTAAAGTTTTTATGGTGCCAATCCAGTGTTTAAAACCAAGCCAGACTTTACCTGGTATTACTGATCAACACACCGATTCCCCTTTGGATATCAACACCATTAACTGTATACCTCGTCTGTTATGACTAAATGTTTGGCACTTTGGATAACATAGTATTGAAGCTGTTTTCAATGCATCAAACATGCATCAACGTATGTACATAGAGGACACACAGTCTGGTCTTGAACTACATTGACACTACCGGACTCTAAAATCTTAAAAAAGGAAACAATGTCCCATTTGGCGGGAAATGAAATAACAACACACCAAATTAATCATAGGGACATTTAAACTTCGTAAGACTTGACATAAAATTTTACACACAGACAATTACATGTTAGTTTAATCAATGTATCTTCGGTGATGATTTCTATGCACGTTTCGACAATGGAAAACACCAAACTCCATGATGTGTCAATATCATTGGCATCTTAAAAACATCTCAGCGTCGATCTAGTTATCATGTGTTAACATAAAGATATTGATGTCAAGGATGTAACCTTAAATGATTGAACATTATAGCAATACAGTTTTTCAAACGTATTCTACAATACAGATTAAGAAACATAGGATAGTGAAACCAGTCGAAAGATTGTCCATGCGTTCTTTACAGACAGACAGATAGATAGATAGATAGATAGATAGATAGATAGATAGATAGATAGATAGATAGATAGATAGATAGATATTTTTAAAAGTCAAGTTATGCAAAAACGTTAATAATTGTTTGTGCTTATTTTATCTTTATATACCGAAAACAAACATCGAGAGAGACCATGTCACTTGGATATAAAAACAAATTTATTCGAGTCTAAGTCTATGTTTTGCTTTGTATTATTTATTTAGTTTGTTCATTATATATTGACCTCGATAATACGTCACAACTAGATGTCAAGTCTCACAACTGAAATTTCTAATGCAATCATTACACGGCAGGCATTTATCCGGAATGTTTCCGAAGTAGCAATGGGGAAGACTATCGTGGAACTGTTGCCACAACCAAACAAGGCCATACATGTCAAAAATGGACTTCTCAGTATCCAAATGCACATTGGTGGAAACCAGAGTATTATATCTTTTCTGGTGTTGGTGATCATAACTATTGTCGAAACCCAGATAATGCTAAGGGTCCTTGGTGTCACACCATAGATGGTGGTAGATTTGACTACTGTGACGTGGGTCAACCTTCAATGTGTGGTAAGTATTTCGATTTCCTATTTGCATTGATATGCTCTTTGTGATCGAAATTATTGTCTCCACCTCACTAACTATGGCAGGGTTCATAAAATATCTAAACCAATATCTGTAGGGGATGTCAGCTTCATTGAACAGAGGATTAGTTTTGTACAAAAAAAATTAACAACACATCTACCTTACAAATCTGTGTAAGGTAAATACTTGAAATATGAATTTAATCTTATGATGAAATGCCACAGGGACAAATTTATTAGCGACAAAATCCATAGTTCATGGGGCACTGGTTTTATAAATACAAGTTTCACCAACCACCATAAACCCCCCCCCCCCGAAAAAATCAAAGGACTAGCGATCGCAGTTTGACAAGATCCTGAATTGCACGGGAAGGAAGGGGTGATTGCAGATAGCTAGACAAATGCTTGATTTCCTGGTCCAAAGTCTGACAAATGTTTGATATGTTTCTCACACATTAGAATGTTACCAAGTCTACAATGGTGTTGACTATCGTGGAACTGTAGCCACAAGTGTTAAAGGCCATACTTGTCAGAAATGGACTTCGCAATATCCGAATCAGCATGAGAGAACACAGGAGAATTATCCATATGCTGGTCTTGGTGATCATGACTATTGTCGTAACCCTGACAACGAACCTACTCCTTGGTGTTATACTTTAGATGGTGATCGATTCGAGTATTGTGATGTGGGACAACCTGGACAGTGTGGTAAATATTTTTGTTTGAGTATTGTGATGTAGGACAACCTGGACAGTGTGGTAAATAGTTTTGTTTGAGGATTGTGATGTAGGACAACCTGGACAGTGTGGTAAATAGTTTTGTTTGTATAGTGACGTAGGACAACCTGGACAGTGTGGTAAATAGTTTTGTTTGTATTGTGACTTAGGACAACCTGGAGAGTGTGGTAAATAGTTTTGTTTGAGTATTGTGTTTGTGGGACAACCTGGACAGTGTGGTAAATAGTTTTGTTTGTATTGTGACTTAGGACAACCTGGAGAGTGTGGTAAATAGTTTTGTTTGAGTATTGTGATGTGGGACAACCTGGACAGTGTGGTAAATAGTTTTGTTTGAGGATTGTGATGTAGGACAGCTTTGACAGTGTGGTAAATAGTTTTGTTTGACAACCACAATAAGAAAGACAACAAAGAAATTTTCAAAATAGAACACAACTATAGAAAGAAAGAAATTGCTACTGGTAATAATTAATAAATTGTATTATTTTAGAAGTACAACCCTTGTCCAAACACACTGAAGAATAAACCTTTCCATTCAAAAAACATTCAAAACTTATTATAATATTTAACATTTATTATTGCTTATATTAGGACACTGTTGTTGAAAGTGTTATAAAACGTAATGCAGTTCGTAAAAACATAATAGTTAGTAATTATTCAATATTATATACCAATAATAATTTTAATTGTGCCTAGTTCGAAAACCGGTGTAAAATGAACATCCATTGCCATGATAACTGGAATCACCATAATATGCGGATAATTTTTCTAAAATTTGGCACAAAACATGAAAAAATATAAGATTCCATATGTTTACTCATGTATGTACCATAACTTTCTTCATTGATTTATATCCCTATTTGCTTTTTTTTTGTATTAGTTTGATTTTTTATATGTATTTTCTTGTAAATTCCTGGTGTATTTCTTTTGTACGGGCCTTGAGCCTGATCCAAACAATGAATAAATAAAAAAATAATGTTAAGCATACCTGTACACAGAGCATGTACATACAGAATGTTGAAATATGTAGACACGGGGGGGGGGCATGAATTTTCATGCCTTTGCTTTAAGTGGGTCATTATTTATTGTGCTAGTATGACGTATATTTTTGCCCAATTCAATTATGAATCAAATGAAAAACAAAAAGTGTTTCAGGGTGGAAGTTTTATTTACAGAAGTTTTATCAAAATTTCCTTAGATGGATGTCATTACAAGACACAATTTTACATACCCAGGTTCTTAGGTCTACAATTTTGGTCACACCATTATTTTGTATCTTCCACCATCTTCCTCCCAGGGAGTTGAGGAAGAATGCATGGCCATTGGGCTGTTCAGATCCGAACCAGGGGTAATAATTGCAAAGCGCTTTGAGCACAGAGTGGAAATGCGCTATGTAATTAATTGAAAATCAATGATAAGACGGTGACACAAACATGCATGTGTTCTTACACACGTCATAGTTAACTTTCCTGGCACCCCTTTCATAGAATGGTCGAGTCTCGCTATCAAAATGGCGTCCTGAAAAAAGATCGCTTGGTCGTGGATTTTGTTGTGTGTAAAAACGGTGTTTTCAACTCTTCACACTCTGCTTTTTGCTTTGACAAAGATTTGTTTTGGTTTAAAAGCAGTAATCTGCACCGAGAACAGCAAGAAGATTCCTACATTTGGCCCGGGCAGCGTCCAGCCAGTATCCGGGCAGTCCCCGGCAGTCCCGGGCATAAATTAGTAGGACCGGTAAGGACATCATATCGCCACCAAGTGATCAATATTATCATATATAAAGTCATTTTGAGAAGTCTCCGGCACCATGTACACAGAAAGATAACTCGTTATATTTAAGATATACACTTTCCAAAAGAACATGTGCTTTGTAACTAAAGTCACCTCTTGCTTTCCCTTACCTTAGCAACTTTATAAAAAAAAAAAAAAATCATCAGAATATCCGTCTACAATTCAAATTGGCCATGAAAGGTGTATAATACATATAGTTGTAGTATTGATACTGTGATTAATGTTATACGTTGTAAATAATGTATTGTTGTGTAATTTTACAGGAACCGACACATGCTTAAAGGTTTACACAGGAAGTCACTATCGTGGAACTGTAGCCACAAGTGTTGAAGGCCATACTTGTCAGAAATGGACTTCGCAATATCCTAATGACCATACCAGAACACAGGAGAATTATCCATATGCTGGTCTTGGTGACCATAACTATTGCCGTAACCCTGACAACGGCCATGGTCCTTGGTGTTACACCACAGATGGCAGTCGAGTTGAGTATTGTGATGTAGGTCAGCCTCTAACTTTTGGTAGGCATTGATTACTAAGATAAGATTTATTGAAATTTAATTAACCATGATGCATCAGATTTTCGGTAATTAGCTTAAGAATACATACTTTTGATTTCAATATAATTTAGTACACACGTTAACCACAACAAAGCAGCACATATGTCATATAAAGTTTGTTAATGTAGCTTACAGTTTTAATAAATAATTTACATAATTAATGATTTTCGGTAATTACAAGCTATATCTTTGGAATGCACTCTTCAAATTCCATAGCACATCAATCATGTGAAAATCATCCTCTAAAACCTATTGGTATAGTTTTATTTGTAATGAGTAATTTGCATAATTAATTAATTTACGAGATGGCGAGTATTAGACGAAGTTCCACCTTTGACTTAATTTGCCCCCGGTGATCTCTCCCCTGGGGGTTGTTGACAGTCAAAAGTGATACTGCGTCTCGTACTACCATTGGACAGAAATGGTGGTTAGGTGGGTCACAGGTAGGGTAAATGTGGGTAAATTGGACTTCTCGTGTAGTGTGATTTTTGGTAATCAGGCTATATCTTAAGAATGCAAACTTCAAATTTCGTTTAACTTGGTACATCCATCAATCATAACAAATTATACGTGTTTGTAGCTGTTTATGTAGTTTTCAATTGTGATGTGTACTTTGCATAAATAATTTGATAGTTAAGTCTTTAGTATGCAAGCATTACATTTCAGATAATTAGTACATGTGTTGAAGGTCAAGACGTGCATGTGTCATTTAAAACTTGATCATGTAACTTATAACCTAAATTGTTCATTTGCATAATTAATGAGTCTTTGATAATTAGGCAATATGTTATCATGCAAGTTCCAAATTTCATACAGTTTCAATTAATCACTTTTCCAATTAAGTGGTACATCATGTATAATATTTCATAGTTTTGCAAGCCAACAATGTGTATATGTCCAGAAATCTGTGGTTTTGCCCTTTAGGGAAGCATTTAATTTACAACTGTCATCTACTAACTGTATCCCTTAGCCTGTCTCAAGCTGGGCTAAAACTTACTACTTTCAGCAAGTCTATTGTCACAGTGTAATATAGTTGGTAGAAGATCATTGTAAACCTGGTCGTATTTAGTTTTTATGCATTCTCAAACCTTCCTGTTCACCTGAGTGTACCTGTACGTGAAGTCAAATTGAACTTTTCAATATCATCGTTCTACGTAACTCACTACGATGATATCTAACTACACAATATAGTTTCCTAGCTATTGTATATGTGATGGTACTGTCTCGCACAAAGATCCAGTATCTCTTGTCGTACTTATTATGTGAATTTCATGACGTAATCAAGATCTCATCGTCTCAGGCCATAGTAGGCACCAATGTGAGGAATAAACCAGTCCATAGTAGGCATTAATAGTAGGCCATAGTACGTAGTCACCAATATTAGGAATAAACGAGGCCAGAATTGGCACTATTGTTAGGAATAATTCAGGCCACAGTAGGTACCAATGTTAGGAAAAAAACCAAGATCAGAAAGCTATTAGACAAGTGTCTGGGCTACATCACTAGCCACAAGACTTCACCGTTGCAAATATGTAATCTGATCTTCCATATGACAATAACATTCAAAATAGGTGTGCAACCATGGTTAGTTCCAGGTGAATCTATACCAAGAATGAATTAATGAACCATATCTTTGTTTCTTGTTGTCTTCCTATTTAGCTGAAAACACTGAATGTTACCTGTTTCACCGTGGAACCGACTATCGCGGAACTGTTGCCACAACTGCTAAGGGCCATACATGTCAAAAATGGTCTTCTCAATATCCCAATTCTCATGTGATAACACCGGAGAAATATCCATATTCTGGAGTTGGCGATCACAACTATTGTCGTAACCCTGACAACAAACACACTCCTTGGTGTTTCACCACAGATGGTGATCGCTTTGAGTATTGTGACGTAGGACAAGCTGGACAATGTGGTAGCTATATATATTTATGTTTTATACTTCATTTTAGCAGTAAAAATGAGATTTTTCTCGGGCCGATGTGGATTTGTGCCTACTTAACTTGTTTCAATTGAGAAAACATATTTTTCTTCATACATTGCAAGAGATCCCACGCTACCATAGAAACGCTACATGGGTACTTGGCATTACTCCTATAACATATATCCTGTGTAAAATACTAACAGATTAAAAGGGCACAACATGTCTGGGAATAAGTTTGAAATCTGTGTTCAGCTTTTAAACAAGAAATTGTTTTCAATTAATATAAACTGAATGTGATGTATTCACTTAATTCGCATTTGCTTTCTATTATATCATGTATAAGCCAAGTTATGACTTATACACCCTGGTTATCACAAACCCATGCCAACATCAGTAGTTTAGTGGTGCTCGAAATATTAGTCAAAACATTACAAATCGCCACTATATTTGTGTTTCCGTTTTTTAAAAATTGCATGCTTGAGGAGGTAATATTAATTATATTATATCCCAATATTTTGTCTTCATTCATGACCTAAGGGTTTTGTCATTAGACGTGTAGGGATTCCTAGTGATAGGTCCTTTACATCACTTGTAATTTTTTTGTTGAACGAAAAATAAAATGGGGAATAAATATCTACTTATTTGTTACTACCACTCCATAGTACATATTTGTTACTACCACTCCATAGTACATATTTGTTACTACCACTCCATAGTACTTATTTGTTACTACCACTCCATAGTACTTATTTGTTACTACCACTCCATAGTACTTATTCGTCACTACCATTCCATAGTACTTGTATACTTATTTGTTACTACCACTTCATAGTACATATTTGTTACTACCACTCCATAGTACATATTTGTTACTACCACTCCATAGTACATATTTGTTACTACCACTCCATAGTACTTATTTGTTACTACCACTCCATCGTACTTATTTGTCACTACCACTCAATAGTACTTGTATACTTATTTGTTACTACCACTCCATAGTACTTATTTGTCACTACCACTCCATAGTACTTATTTGTCACTACCACTCCATAGTACTTATTTGTTACTACCACTCCATAGTACTTATTTGTTACTACCACTCCATAGTACTTATTTGTCACTACCACTCCATAGTACTTATTTGTTACTACCACTCCATAGTACTTATTTGTTACTACCACTCAATAGTACTTGTATACTTATTTGTTACTACCACTCCATAGTACATATTTGTTACTACCACTCCATAGTACTTATTTGTTACTACCACTCCATAGTACTTATTTGTTACTACCACTCCATAGTACATATTTGTTACTACCACTCCATAGTACATATTTGTTACTACCACTCCATAGTACATATTTGTTACTACCACTCCATAGTACATATTTGTTACTCCCACTCCATAGTACATATTTGTTACTACCACTCCATAGTACATATTTGTTACTACCACTCCATAGTACATATTTGTTACTACCACTCCATAGTACATATTTGTTACTACCACTCCATAGTACATATTTGTTACTACCACTCCATAGTACTTATTTGTTACTCCCACTCCATAGTACTTGCATAGTTTATGGAACAGTGATAACAGTGAGAGTAAATACATTATATTCAAATTTGCTTATTTTTAGACTACAGATGTAAAAATGGCACCTTCCGATGTGCTGGTGGTGACTTCCAGTGTGATGGTTGGTATCTCTGTGGTGAAAACTCCGACGAAATTAACTGTGGTAGGTTATTACAATTAGTACAGTCAGTACAATTCAGTACAATTCTCTACACGCCCTCCTCCTTGCCTGTCTGTCTGTCTGTTTATATTAACATCCGAACCAGCTCCCAGCCTACAATATTATATTTTGCCATTCACATGCACAGTTGAAGTGATCAGTCATAGTGAGGTTTAAATGATGATCGGATCGTTATGCACTATATATTGATTGAGTGGAAAATAGTGACTGGTGATATTACAGCACAAAAAGGAACATTGATGAATGCTACGAGGGAAATTGGTCGCAAATATTTGATTACAAAGTACACCGGTACTTGTTAACCTTCGCATATAATAAATATCGTGTTGATAACAGTAACAATGACTTACAGTAAACGTTCATCATAATATTACAGTAACACTGATTGTGATATTTATGTATTTTCTTCAAATTGTCCATATTCCTTTCTTCTGCATCCAGACAATGACATTGGTAACTTTATTTGTGCAAGTGGGAATTGTATCCGTGGTAACCTAGTATGCGATGGGCTTAACCATTGTGGAGACAACTCAGACGAACTGAACTGTGGTATGAAATCTATTATATGTTTTTTCTTGTAATATAATAGTGTGAGTCATTTGCAGCTTTAGCAATGTTCATAGTAATCTAATATCGATTGTAAGAGCATAAACGCCTTAAGTACTAATATCAGTTTTTCGGAGTTGCAAGATATGGCTTGTCGCTCCTCCTTTTCCTTTTTCAAGAGATCTCAAAATTCATCAACTAACGAAGTTTTTCTATATTGCCAGGTATACCTATGAACACATCTGTCAAAGGTGACACAAAAATGGGAAATTTGTCAGATCACCGTGCAACTAGTCCTACCTATAACACCTCAGTAATGCCTATACGCAATAAAACTTCGTCCACACCAATGCTGTCCGGTTCACCATCATACACTTCAACTGATGAGATGATGTCTACTGAAATGTCGGTCGGTGAGACCTCTATGACGGAGTCGATGACGATCAACGATATCTCATTGACGGAGATGACGATCAACGATACATTATTGACGGAAATGACGATGACGATGAACGATACCTCATTGACGGAGATGACGATCAATGATACATTATTGACGGAAATGACGATGACGATGAACGATACATCAGTGACGGAGATGACGATCAACGATACATTATTGACGGAAATGACGATGACGATGAACGATACCTCAGTGACGGAGATGACGATCAACGATACATTATTGACGGAAATGACGATGGCAATGAACGATACCTCAGTGACGGAGATGACGATCAACGATACATTATTGACGGAAATGACGATGACAATGAACGATACCCCAGTGACGGAAATGACGATCAAAGATACATTATTGACGGAAATGACGATGGCAATGAACGATACCTCAGTGACGGAGATGACGATCAACGATACATTATTGACGGAAATGACGATGACAATGAACGATACCCCAGTGACGGAAATGACGATCAACGATACATTATTGACGGAAATGACGATGACGATGAACGATACCTCATTGACGGAAATGATGTCTGCTGAAATGTCGGTAGATGATACCTTAACAGCCGAGATGACGTTGACGATTAACGATACCTCTGTGAAGGAGGTGACGATCAACGATACCTCTGTGACAGAGATGATGGCATCTAGCATCTCAATGGTAACTGTGGCAATGGAAGACATCGTTCGAGGAGACTTCCAATCTGAGAATGTTATCGTATCAGAGGATACTGTGCCCTCCAAGAGCTTTAACTTGTCCAGGGAACATGTGCCCAAAACAAATGGTTCTGCCACAACACTAAGTACAGTGCGGAATAAGATTGTATTTCTCCATAAGAATCATTCTGGATCTCGTCGATGTAAGTCATCAATACTGAAATGTTGTTAAATAATATATTATTATGGAAACCATGTCCCATTTATGTTAATCATATCTCTTTCATATCATACAACAGTTAAGGATGATAGTTCTTGGTTAGGTTCATTAATATCTATGTATGATCCTCTTTTATTGACATCAAAATATAAAAAAAAAATCAACAATAATAATAATAATAATAATGTTGGTTTCTTATATAGCGCTTTCCCACTCCGTGCTCAAAGCGCTGTACAATTATTATCCCTGGCTCAGATCAGAACGGCACAACGGCCCTTTATTCTTCCTCAACTCCCTGGGGAGCATACAATCCATTGCAGCCATTTAAGCGCATAGGATTAAAGCCTTCACATTGCAACCTACATCCTACCAGGTCCTAACAAACTTGTCTTTATATTAAATGTTGAGTACGTCCATTATTTTCGTTTGTCTAAGTATTTCATAAGGGACGATAACAATATTTTAATTTCATTTATACATTGTAGGTGAGTTCACGGAGAAGGATTACATCATAATGGTTGTTATGGTAACAATCTGTCCAAGCATCGTCATCATTGGGTCTTTAATTGTGGTGATGACTACTGAATTGTGAAATTAATCTAAGTACCAGTGTCAGTGAGCGATGTACTTCATTTGAATGTTATGTAATGAGCAGGTGTTGTCACATATATCAATTTAAGTACCAGTGTCAGTGAGCAATGTACTTCATTTGGATTTTATGTAATGAGCAGGTGTTGTCACATATATCAATTTAAGTACCAGTGGTAGTGAGAAATGTACTTCATTTTGATGTTATGTAATGAGCAGGTGTTGTCACATATATCAATTTAAGTACCAGTGTCAGTGAGCAATGTACTTCATTTGGATGTTATGTAATGAGCAGGTGTTGTCACATATATCAATTTAAGTACCAGTGTCAGTGAGCAATATACTTCATTTTGATGTTATGTAATGAGCAGGTGTTGTCACATATATCAATTTAAGTACCAGTGGTAGTGAGCAATGTACTTCATTTGGATGTTATGTAATGAGCAGGTGTTGTCACATATATTACCAATCTGATTAATATCCGATGTAGGAGTACACATCACGATTTCTTTTTGGCTGTAACATTTCCTGTTTTTTGTTCTATTGTGAGCGCTGGTCACATACATCTGACACAATACACCATAGGTTTTTTTCAACCCAATCTTGACGTTACAGGCATCCAACCAGAATCCGTCTTACAATATAATATGCAATGTTAGAAATTGAAAGAAGGAGAACCACCAAACAATAACTATAACATCGGTGTCTGTGCTCGAGCTCTTTTCGAACAGGGCGCTCTGAAGAACTGTACCCGTATGTTTCGGCATATTTCGCGTTTTCATTAATTATGAGAATTCACTCGGCGCTCTCGCTGTCGTATGGCTCGTGAAAACCTATGATACTGTGTCAGATGTATGTAACGTGCGCTCACAACGACAGTAAATGTAACAGCCAAAAAGAAATAGGGACGTGTACACTATATCGGATTTTAATCAACTTGGTATACATACTCCTTTTTCTACTGGGTGATGATCAAACGAATTGGCAAAGATAGAACATACACATCTGCAATTTCACAACAACAAAAAGGAACTGTTGAGCTCAGTTTCGACCTGTCCTGGCAAAAATTCGATCTCTTGGCTCTAGTGAATGTCATTCTCAAACAAAATCCTTCATAAAGGAGACAAAGACAGCTAGAAAGCTCAATGATTTTTCGCTTCTTTAAACTGGTTTAGTGTGATAATTTTGAAGTTAATCAAAATGGCTATCATCTACACCTACATTTGTATATGAAAGTCCAGTCAGACTTATTCATTGATTTTGAATATTTTAAAAATAGAAAAGGTGCTTTAGAAAATAGATTAACATTCATAACAATAACTGACAATAACTTCTATATTGCTGTTTCTATGCAAACTAAATAAGGTAAACACCAGCTAAAATACTGTTGAACTGCATTCGGCAGAGTACACGATACCATGATGTTCGACCAACTGTATCTCTTAGTCTGTCTCAAAGTGTGCTAAAACTACCTACTAGCAGCAAGTTTCTGTACTGATCGAGGTGTAATTTTTCACTCCCTGATGTTTATTTGAAACGAATTGTTAATGAGACCAAGACTGGCTAGTCACTACACATATACTATGACACACATACACTCACTCACTTCACTCAGACGGTAAACAAATTTCAACTTCAACATTGGATATTACATTAGCAACTACAACACAATAGAACACAGCAACTTTGTTTATTATACCACATTAGATATCCCACAGTGTCACTATCCTGAAAACTCTAACTAACTCCACGGATGAAATGTACACTAATTAAACATCAAGGAGTGTAAGATTACACTGTGAATAATACAGAAACTTGCTGCTAGTAGATAGTTTTAGCACAGCTTGAGACAGGCTAAGAGATACTCTAACAGTTGGTCGAACATTGTTGTAGCAGTACATGTTATGTGGACATAGTCACTGTGCAATCAAAACAGTGTAACTTCTTAAAAGATAAACTTAAAAACTTCTTATAAGAGACACTACCCTACTGTGACACCATCTATGAGTGTGAATAACGTCCATTAATAGCTTACATCAACAAGTTGCGAAAAGTCATAATTTAATGTGTCTATATATAGGTTAGTTTGCCCATTGTTGCATTTCCATAGTATTAAGTCGACAATGTTGTAGAGGGTTTGATCCAAAACATCGGCTGTCCGCCTTTGAGGAAAAACAAATAAATCTAATTGCTTTGTGAAAAATGATCTTTATTTGCAAGCGTTGTTCTTGTGACTAAATTACGTGAACATCCATTTAACGTGGTGTTTTGCTAGAAATTGAAAGCTTGGGAGTATGGTAATGACCAGGTTGGTAATTTGCAGTTTATAAACACCAAAAACGTGCTTAATTGATACAATGAACAAAGAATATGTCTAGTAATTTGATCATTAACTATATGTTAACATACTACATTCTGATGATTAATCAAGTTAAATGTAAATCACATTGATCACCGGTTGTAAAAACTATTCTAAAAATGTCTCATCCCCCCACCCACCCCCCACCCCTGTCTTTTTGTAATGTTGTTACAGCAATAACTCCATTTAAAGATTGCGACAGTTTTTGAATTCTTTTTACCTATTGCTGATAGGAGAGCTTGTCTAAATCCATGGACTACTTGGTGTATAAATCCATGGACTACAGTATTGTATAAATCCATGGACTACTGGGTGTATAAATGCATGGACTACAGCATGTATAAATCCATGGACTATAGTATGTATAAATCCATGGACTACAGTATGTATAAATCCATGGACTATAGTATGTATAAATCCATGGACTACAGTATGTATAAATCCATGGACTATAGTATGTATAAATGCATGGACTACAGCATGTATAAATCCATGGACTATAGTATGTATAAATCCATGGACTACAGTATGTATAAATCCATGGACTATAGTATGTATAAATGCATGGACTACAGTATGTATAAATCCATGGACTACAGCATGTATAAATCCATGGACTACAGTATGTATAAATCCATGGACAACGGCATGTATAAATCCATGGACTATAGTATGTATAAATCCATGGACTATAGCATGTCTAAATCCATGGACTACAGTATGTATAAATCCATGGACTATAGTATGTATAAATGCATGGACTACAGTATGTATAAATCCATGGACCACAGCATGTATAAATCCATGGACTACAGTATGTATAAATCCATGGACAACGGCATGTATAAATCCATGGACTATAGTATGTATAAATCCATGGACTACAGCATGTATAAATCCATGGACTATAGCATGTATAAATCCATGGACTATAGTATGTATAAATCCATGGACTATAGTATGTATAAATCCATGGACTACAGCATGTATAAATCCATGGACTACAGTATGTATAAATCCATGGACTACAGCATGTATAAATCCATGGACTATAGTATGTATAAATCCATGGACTACAGCATGTATAAATCCATGGACTACAGCATGTATAAATCCATGGACTACAGCATGTATAAATCCATGGACTACAGTATGTATAAATCCATGGACTATAGTATGTATAAATCCATGGACTATAGTATGTATAAATCCATGGACTACAGTATGTATAAATCCATGGACTATAGTATGTATAAATCCATGGACTATAGTATGTATAAATCCATGGACTATAGTATGTATAAATCCATGGACTATAGTATGTATAAATCCATGGACTACAGTATGTATAAATCCATGGACTACAGTATGTATAAATCCATGGACTATAGTATGTATAAATGCATGGACTACAGCATGTATAAATCCATGGACTATAGTATGTATAAATGCATGGACCACAGTATGTATAAATCCATGGACTATACTATGTATAAATGCATGGACTACAGCATGTATAAATCCATGGACTATAGTATGTATAAATCCATGGACTACAGTATGTATAAATCCATGGACTACAGCATGTATAAATCCATGGACTACAGCATGTATAAATCCATGGACTATAGTATATATAAATCCATGGACTACTGGGTGTATAAATCCATGGACTACAGCATGTATAAATGCATGGACTATAGTATGTATAAATCCATGGACTATAGTATGTATAAATCCATGGACTATAGTATGTATAAATCCATGGACTACTGGGTGTATAAATCCATGGACTACAGCATGTATAAATGCATGGACTATAGTATGTATAAATCCATGGACTATAGTATGTATAAATGCATGGACTACAGTATGTATAAATCCATGGACTACAGCATGTATAAATCCATGGACAACGGCATGTATAAATCCATGGACTATAGTATGTATAAATCCATGGACTACAGCATGTATAAATCCATGGACTATAGCATGTATAAATCCATGGACTATAGTATGTATAAATCCATGGACTATAGTATGTATAAATCCATGGACTACAGTATGTATAAATCCATGGACTACAGTATGTATAAATGCATGGACTACAGCATGTATAAATCCATGGACTATAGTATGTATAAATGCATGGACTACAGCATGTATAAATCCATGGACTATAGTATGTATAAATCCATGGACTACAGTATGTATAAATCCATGGACTACAGCATGTATAAATCCATGGACTACAGCATGTATAAATGCATGGACTATAGTATGTATAAATCCATGGACTATAGTATGTATAAATCCATGGACTACAGCATGTATAAATCCATGGACTATAGTATGTATAAATCCATGGACTATAGTATGTATAAATGCATGGACTATAGTATGTATAAATCCATGGACTATAGTATGTATAAATCCATGGACTACAGCATGTATAAATCCATGGACTACAGCATGTATAAATCCATGGACTACTGGGTGTATAAATCCATGGACTACAGCATGTATAAATGCATGGACTATAGTATGTATAAATCCATGGACTATAGTATGTATAAATCCATGGACTACAGCATGTATAAATCCATGGACTATAGTATGTATAAATCCATGGACTATAGTATGTATAAATGCATGGACTACAGCATGTATAAATCCATGGACTATAGTATGTATAAATCCATGGACTATAGTATGTATAAATGCATGGACTATAGTATGTATAAATCCATGGACTATAGTATGTATAAATCCATGGACTACTGGGTGTATAAATCCATGGACTACAGCATGTATAAATGCATGGACTATAGTATGTATAAATCCATGGACTACTGGGTGTATAAATCCATGGACTACAGCATGTATAAATGCATGGACTATAGTATGTATAAATCCATGGACTACTGGGTGTATAAATCCATGGACTACAGCATGTATAAATGCATGGACTATAGTATGTATAAATCCATGGACTATAGTATGTATAAATCCATGGACTACAGCATGTATAAATCCATGGACTACAGCATGTATAAATCCATGGACTACTGGGTGTATAAATCCATGGACTACAGCATGTATAAATGCATGGACTATAGTATGTATAAATCCATGGACTATAGTATGTATAAATCCATGGACTACAGCATGTATAAATCCATGGACTATAGTATGTATAAATCCATGGACTATAGTATGTATAAATGCATGGACTACAGCATGTATAAATCCATGGACTATAGTATGTATAAATCCATGGACTATAGTATGTATAAATGCATGGACTATAGTATGTATAAATCCATGGACTATAGTATGTATAAATCCATGGACTACTGGGTGTATAAATCCATGGACTACAGCATGTATAAATGCATGGACTATAGTATGTATAAATCCATGGACTATAGTATGTATAAATCCATGGACTACAGCATGTATAAATCCATGGACTATAGTATGTATAAATCCATGGACTATAGTATGTATAAATGCATGGACTACAGCATGTATAAATCCATGGACTATAGTATGTATAAATCCATGGACTATAGTATGTATAAATCCATGGACTATAGTATGTATAAATCCATGGACTACAGCATGTATAAATCCATGGACTACAGTATGTATAAATCCATGGACTACTGGGTGTATAAATCCATGGACTATAGTATGTATAAATCCATGGACTACAGTATGTATAAATCCATGGACTATAGTATGTATAAATCCATGGACTATAGTATGTATAAATGCATGGACTACAGTATGTATAAATCCATGGACTATAGTATGTATAAATGCATGGACTACAGCATGTATAAATCCATGGACTATAGTATGTATAAATCCATGGACTATAGTATGTATAAATCCATGGACTACAGTATGTATAAATCCATGGACTACAGTATGTATAAATCCATGGACTACAGTATGTATAAATCCATGGACTATAGTATGTATAAATCCATGGACTATAGTATGTATAAATCCATGGACTACAGCATGTATAAATCCATGGACTACAGTATGTATAAATCCATGGACAACAGCATGTATAAATCCATGGACTATAGTATGTATAAATCCATGGACTATAGTATGTATAAATCCATGGACTACAGCATGTATAAATCCATGGACTATAGTATGTATAAATCCATGGACTACAGCATGTATAAATCCATGGACTATAGTATGTATAAATCCATGGACTATAGTATGTATAAATCCATGGACTATAGTGTGTATAAATGCATGGACTACAGCATGTATAAATCCATGGACTATAGTATGTATAAATCCATGGACTATAGTATGTATAAATCCATGGACTATAGTGTGTATAAATCCATGGACTATAGTATGTATAAATCCATGGACTATAGTATGTATAAATCCATGGACTACTGGGTGTATAAATCCATGGACTACAGTATGTATAAATCCATGGACAACAGCATGTATAAATCCATGGACTATAGTATGTATAAATCCATGGACTATAGTATGTATAAATCCATGGACTACAGTATGTATAAATCCATGGACCACAGCATGTATAAATCCATGGACTACAGTATGTATAAATCCATGGACTATAGTATGTATAAATCCATGGACTACAGCATGTATAAATCCATGGACTACAGCATGTATAAATCCATGGACTATAGTATGTATAAATCCATGGACTACAACATGTATAAATCCATGGACTACAGTATGTATAAATCCATGGACTATAGTATGTATAAATCCATGGACTATAGTATGTATAAATCCATGGACTACAACATGTATAAATCCATGGACTACAGTATGTATAAATCCATGGACAACAGCATGTATAAATCCATGGACTACAGTATGTATAAATCCATGGACCACAGCATGTATAAATCCATGGACTATAGTGTGTATAAATCCATGGACTATAGTATGTATAAATCCATGGACTATAGTATGTATAAATCCATGGACTATAAATCCATGGACTACAACATGTATAAATCCATGGACTACAGTATGTATAAATGCATGGACTATAGTATGTATAAATCCATGGACTATAGTATGTATAAATCCATGGACTACAGTGTGTATAAATCCATGGACTACTGGGTGTATAAATCCATGGACTACTGGGTGTATAAATCCATGGACTATAGTATGTATAAATCCAGAATCAGACAATCTAGGTAATAATGGAAAAGAACACACTTTTCATCTCCAGACAAACTAATCACATTTCAAGATCAAAATAACTGTCAGAACTTAAGGAATCAGATTGTTCTGGTAAAGTCTGGTCGAATGAATCAAAATCAAGAGGCGCAGCATTAGCACCAATCACATGACTAGTTTTATCCATCACGTGATTCCAGTAATTACTGACTTCGGTGGGGGTATATCCATGTTGGAAATCTTTTTCACTCGTGGACACGGCGTGAGACACAGCAGCAATAGATGCAATTATGAGAATCAGAGATAGGGTCACAGCTAAAATTCCAACTGCTAGAGATATAAGTGAAAGACGTCGGGAAGAAAGCGAAGCTTCTCTGGAGCCCGTCATATCCCCTAGCCACGCTTTCTTGTAAACCTATGTAAAATAATGATTGCAATAAATTAAAAAGTAATGTGTATATAATGAATGTTCATCTGTCATCTCTGATTATGTTCAACGAAGACAGTAATAATTCGACTAGCTTATCGGAAACACTATTTTTTATTTGGCCTAATTAACATTCTCCTTTCAGAAAAAAATGCCATTAAGTTTATAATTAAATTGCATTGCAAGAATGATTACGTTAAATAAAAGAATCTATGTTTCCAATACTCGACCGACTGTAAACGCTGTACTGTAAGAATTTACTTCTGTCCCATGTAAAGTTCTTTGCCTAAAGAAGTATTTGGTCAATTAAAAAATCCCATTCAAGGAAACCAGGTCTTTTTAGACTGTGGAATTTATAAAGTACAGTCTGAATAATGTGTTCGTCTACTTCATATATAATTGTCTTCGTCTCCTTCTTTTAGACCTGATCAAATTACATTTGTATCACAGAAGCACTGAGGCCAACGAGTGGTATCTTAGGGTGGATGGAATTTATCAAAACAATAATAGAAGAAATGAAATAAACTCGAACGAACTTCTGAAGTCGTGTTGTTGGAGACGAACACTTGTTTTTTTTTAAACTTTTAACCGACCGTCACTGTAATTGACACGAATTGATGGCATATGGCCGAATATTGTGCACTATCCGCTGATAAGAGCGATATTGATCTTGTAAATCATCCATCTTAATATCCTGAAAGGTCACAGTGCATTGTGGGAAATTTGAATCACGCAATGTAAACAATCTTGCCATATCTTAGTAAGGTGTCAGAGTTTACAACGACGTTCATCCTTCTTTGTGTACAATAAGGTAACATAAACATTTTATTTATGATTTCATATGCTTTTATTTTTCAACTATTAACCATTGAACCCCATGGTTTGAACCTGAGAGGTGAACTTGCTTTATCATGCCACTGAATGTCATTATTAGCCCCCCCCCCCCACCCACCCAAGTGGGAGGCTACTACAATGGGCTCTGTCCGTGCATCTGTCGGACCATCCGTCCGTCCATAATACGTCATTTCTCAGACATGTAACATGCAATTTCATTTATACCTTGCACACAGTATACTATCAAATAAACCCAGATCACTTGCATGATAACTGGCGTTCTATCAAACGGACACTCTCAGTGTTAAACTGTATCAATATGTGTGTTGTGAGAAAGAGCACATGAATCTGAACATTGCTAAGCTGTGTTTTGTCAGCTAACTGCATTACAATAGACAAGAATATTAGAAATATGTGAAAACTTAAGGTATGAAATGAAAATATGTTGTACCTGCACTTATCTCAGTTATGAAACGAAGTTTGTATATCTTTCTGGACATTCAAGTAGGCCCTTATTCGGGAGTAGTTGTCGGGGGGGGGGGGCAGTTGTACGGGAAAGTGTCCATGGGCAGTTGTCTGGGGGGGGGGGGGTTGTCGTATGGGATAATTGTCCTGGGGCAGTTGTCCTAAAACTCAGACCACAAAAAACATTTTAGTAGTCTGAGCCTAAAACTAGTAGATTTAGTTCTATTTATCCGCTTTTTATTTATTTCATTCATCTAGGGCGTGTTTGATTTATGTTGATGCTCTACTTGATCACGTGCGGGTTTTTTATTCTTTAGAATATTAATAATTACATTCAATTTAATTCAAACGTCTTTGAAAAGCCCGCCATGGAGCGAAATTAGTCACAGACTTTAGCCTTTTAATTACTACTGATACTATAAGATATCAAATAAACACTAGAGTAAAATAACACTAAACAAACACACTGTGAAATGATTCGCGTGACATCAATTTCATACTTACGTCACGTGACCGCAGAATCGCAAATATTCCAACCGGCCAGAAACAACACAATGTTGTGAAGATGGCGAGACCCATGTGATCATCCGGTACAGGCTCTCTTTGAATTACGCCCTGCAAGGCCAACGGATGTACCTGGAAACGAAGACTTGATATGTTCATTCATATCTTTGCTCAATATCAATATCTATTTTCATGACAGGTCATGAGTCACCTGCAATCGACATGCGCACCAGAGGTCAACATTCTGTCTGGATAATTCTAATTTCTTCCCTATGTACGTGATCGAGTGAGTCTGCAACCTAATTGGTCTGCTATAAGCATGCCTTGCGTAGTCACTCACTGTCTAGTAGAACGGCTATCTATTTAATAATGGATAACAGTATTGAATGTAACTTGTCATAATATTTTGTCAGTGTACAATATAGTTTTCAAGTTATCAGTGCTGTTTGCGTATTTGCGAAGCACGTCTGGCAGCTGAAAAGAAATAAAAAACGTTCAAAGTAGACTGGTCTATATCACAGAGAGCACGCGCATACAGTAATGAAACCAAACGGTGCGACCTCTGCCTAACTGAAAAACTCTGCATCCTCAACGCCGACAAACAAACACTTCTCAACAAAAAATCTGAACTCATCTCAAAGTGCCGACACGAAAACAAGTTCTACATAGCGAACTTCAAAAGTAACATCACCTGACAAATCTGAGGACTCCTTGTATGCATAGAAACAATACACAATTAACTTTCAATAAATTCTTTCACACCTTACACATATAAATACAGTAACACAACGAGTAGCTGCCAGCTTTCTGATGATCGCTATGAGCGTGAAACTCGGAGAAACAACTAAGCACCTCAAGTTCCAACCAACTTACTTTGATTATATATATATGATAACAATGTCGGGTTTTATAAAACGCATTCCAACAATGTGCATAAAGGCGATTTATGAATAAAAATGTACTTCCTCAACTCTCGTGGGAACATACAATCCATTGACACCTCTATAAGTACATAGGATTATAGAATTCACATTTCAACCTACATCCTACCAGGTCACCGATTACACAAATGCGATCATGAAAGTAAACAAGTCAAGTTATGTTGCCCCTTACACAATGTTTAGTTGTGACCTGTGCATGCACTGTATTTCTCGTAAAGCTACAAACAGCGAGTAGCCCTGCAGCTGGCAATATTAATTAACCTCATCCAATAAAATCAAGTGAACAGCTACATGTTCTCCTTACCATTGCACTGTCTGTATGGACGGAATACGTAGTTGGAGGCACTGTGACGTTCACCTCAACGTTATCAGTATACGGTTGTTGTGATAGGTCATGCTCTTCTCGTAATCGACCATACCCTGTAAGATATGAGAGGGTAAAATAACTAGATTAGCCAAAAGAAGTGAGATTACTTGGGAATGGAATTTTGGTGGACAATATGTATGTATGTATGTATGTATGTATGTATGTATGTATGTATGTATGTATGTATGTATGTATGTATGTATGTATGAGTGTGTGTGTGTGTGTGTGTGTGTGTGTGTGTGTGTGTGTGTATGTATGTATGTATGTATGTATGTATGTATCATTTTCAGACGTAAACAATCAGCATTAAGTAGAAAGGACGGGAGTACATTTAATAAGTTAACTTTCAATGAACCAATAAAAAGAATAATGTAATTATATAAATTGATATACTACTTTATTTGACTACATAAATGACAAGATATGTTAGTAAGTTAGTAATTAACTCCACAGTATTAGAGTAAGTCAATCATACCATAACCTTATACTGTGCAATTCTAATTGGAATTCTATAATCGTTAACTTTCCACGACATCACTGTGGGAATACATTTATGCTCGATGCCAAACTGTGTTATGACGTAAGACAATTGTGTATTGATTGTACAAAGAGGTTTGGCATGCTTGATGTGTATACTGGTTATAATTGGTTGGGGTCATACAGGGACAGCGTCGATATTGTTGACTAAATTTGATTTTATAACATCATAGCCTGGAGAGTTTGCATTGTTACTTTGTCGGTAGGAGGAAGTATGCACTGTTGTTATAAATTACAGCGGAAATTGGATTGGCGTTGCCTCAGACTACTATATTTGTCTGAGGTGATGGATTTCACTGAAGGGATACAACGGGGTTTGTTTGTTTTTATTACAAAAACACAGACAATTTAAACCCCAAAATAAATGATGGGTGTGCTCAGCTATGTTGGGATGGAGAAGTTATCATAATGCTCATCGGTAAAAATGTGATTAATCTGAGCCATCAAAACCATCACGTCTATGTGTACTCGTTTGAGTGGAATCCCCATTTCATAGCACTACACTGTAAAGAAATATGAAATCACCTTTCAATATGATTAGGGACAGCAGGATCCTGCTGTGTGCACGTGTGTTTTGTCTCTGTTATCGTTAGTATGGAGTTGTAATGTGTCTAATGTTTATGTCTAATTGATTTAAAGAACGTATCCCATCAGCCCTGTCACTGAGCACTGTTACTTGGCGACTTCTTAGAGGAGATAGCATTTTAGATAAAATTCAAAATTGTTGTTTATACTTGTACACACGAGTTAAAATATAGTAGTTACTGATATTCACTCTCTGGTTTATAAGGCACGAATACAGACATTAATACAATTTGTCTATAAAACTGTAATGTTACGAATTAGCAGGTAATTGTGGGGTAGTTGGGAAATGCTAGATCAAATATATATCTAGCCCACACGCGACCGTGGTACAGAGCAAAGGTGTATGTGCACTATAGGAGGTTTCATAACGGCAGAGTGTAAACAAAAAATATATGTATGTATTGCTCTCGAAGCTGAATGAGCACTCTACTTTGGCGAAAGTAAAATGAAATATTCTCTCCCTCTCCCTCTCTCTCTCTCTCTCTCTCTCTCTCTCGATATATATATATATATATATATTATATATACATTATATATATATATATATATATATATATATATATATATATATATATATATATATATATATATATATATAGGCGACTCATAAAACACTATATGAAAGCTCACAAAGAAATAAATTGGCTAGGCCAATGGAAAATTTGAATGATATTCACGTTAAAAATATCATTTTAGAAAATACCGTACAAAGATTTAGGCTAGGAACATTACGTGATAAAGCAGACACTCAATAGCCATCTTGTTATGATCGGAGATATGAAAAGATAAACACTTTGCTAAGACCACTCTGTTTTTCTATTTTAACACTACAGTCCTTGGCCCATATCCCACGTATTCTAAGAATGAGAAACCCAACCAGCTGTGTAGTGAATACTCTATGCCGAGTTCACAAGACTCTGCTGCCGTTTTAACAAGCACGTACAGTTGAAAATACCACACGACTGTCCAACTGACGTCAATGATACTGTAAAATATCGACGCAATCGGCTTGATGTCGACGCTGTCAGCGATACGCGGATAAAATTATTAAAATGTAAGAAAATTATAAACCGAACAGATACCCCCCCCCACCACCACCACCACCACCACCCTCAGTATTAAGAAACAACGTAAAGAGAGGTTTACAACTCCATGCTTGCATATTTTTGCGAAATATTAGAAGCAAGCGCTGTGATGCAGCATAATGATTGTTATACGTCTAACGAGTTCAGTGACCGACTAAATACGGTGCAGATATTTCGCAATTTCATGATTCGAAGTATGAGATGAGTTCAGCTGAAATCCTCAAACGAGGCATCCCTATATACAGCACGATTGAATTTTCCAAAGAAAGGTTTTGTCGATATCCTGACGAACGACAGACATATCCAGGCCTCTCACGTTCATATATGTAAAACACAGTCATCATTTACAAGAGATACAAAATTATGGAGTACTGTACTGGAATTAAAACAATAGACACAGAGTAACGGATGTCAAACTCAATCATTTCAAGCAGTATATTATGATAAATTGTGACGGCAGTACTTACTCATGCCATTCGCCTCCATCTCTGCAATCGGAAACGTCACCAGCAAAACACAAATGAAGTGAGTGACCTTAAGATGAGGAGCTATCATTTCTATTCAATTTCCATATAAGGACACATTTACATAATGTCCAATGATGGCCAATAAGAAGGCTTCACAAAATAATGTACATTGCATGATATTGGCAATAAGAGTGTTTCTTCGAAGAATGTCTGGTAGTTCTGATAAATTACAAACGTCCTTTTCAGTCGACATACGTCGTTATCCTCACTATTCCATCCAAATCCGTTGATGAGTTAAAAGCAAGACTCACGGTGTGTACATAAGACATAAACATGGGAGGTCAATGGACTTTCACAAGATCGCACAGATTACGAAAACGTCACCTTGCCCCCCCCCCCCCCGGCTACTTGAAGAAAACACTGAAACAACGAATCATTTTAAAATTTCAAAGCTAGTATTCATTGTCCACCACTGATATAACGTCGACGTTCTTATCAAGGGCGTTTCTAAATAAATGACTCATGTAATGGTTGTAATAGAAATTTGCTGGTAGATTTCGCACATGTTCAATTCAAAAACGAAAATAAATACTGAAATCAGTGATGCGTGCCCCATCATCTAATTCCGGAAATGATGAATTGTTTTTTACCTTCCGTAAGGAAGGTTTTAATATAGCGATGAAGTCTGTGTGTGTGTGTGTGTGTGTGTGTGTGTGTGTGTGTGTGTGTCACGATTTTCGAGAAAACAGCTGCATCAATTCAAATGAAATTTCATAGACATCTGTAGGGTAATGGCAAGAACTGATTAGGTTTTGGTAACAATCCGATGAATATTAATGGCTAATTTGAGTAATTAATCGATCAAACGAGTATAAAGTTGGCGTAAGATTCAGATTCAGATTCAGGTATGAACGTTATATTGAGCGTCAGATGGCTTCAGATCCGAAGACACCCGACGGACTCAAACCTGAAATAATACCGTTGAGACTACAGGGAAGGATTCTGCTTCACTGCCGTCAGGTGTATTCGGATCTGAGGGTATCTGACGCTCAATATGACGCTACCTGAAACTGAATCTGACGCCAACTTTATACTCGTCCTCTACATAGCTCTACACTGAGAAAGACTCTGTTTTCAAGGGGTTTCGTGCATGCCAACCCTATTTTGTGTTTCCCTTGGATCTGCACTCTGCATTGGCTGGACAAACACAAGAAAAAAGAAGACCAAGACAGGGTATTTAAGGGATTCAAACTCACCAGAAAACAATTTTTTTTTCTTGGCCTTTAAATAGGTTTACAATGAGCACGGAGTTCCCAAACAGGTGAAATATCTTTCATCGTTTCAATTTCGTCAAATATGGACTTATCATTTTCAAATTTCACACACTAATGCGCAGATGAATAAAGGAAAATCGTGTCTTTTTAGATTTTCAATTAGAAGTTTAGGAAGTATTATATTGAACTCAAACCGTCTCTTTTTTACCGTGTTCTTTTCCGATTTCTCTCGATAACAAACTACTGCTGTTTGTTGCAAGGCTTGTACATCATCATTTATCTAGCTCTGTATCTCTGGACATAAATACACGCTCACATATTTATCAAGTGTAATAATCTATAATTTATACCCAAATCATGTGTGTGGTCAAAATATGGAAAATAGACAAAGCCTCGCATAGCCTACGAAGAAAATTTTGCGACAATGTATCAATAATGGTGACCTATACATTGACCTCTATATAATTAGTGTACAGTGCCACTCAACAAAATCTTGACAATTTTCCCGTAGTGATTAAAGGAATGTGTAAACTCGTGGTGGGACAGAAGGAAGTTCAACACGCACATGCCATATCCTGGGTATGTAGGGAATCACGAAAGCCAAGTGAAGTCGAGGATGGCAAGCTTTCCTGTGTTGAGAATAGGAGGCGTGGCGGGCATTTCAAAAACATTTGGGACAACTAACTTTCATTGGGATTTGACGAATCACAGATATAGAGCTAAATTTCTTGCATAAATCATGAAATTCCTTATGGAAGGCATTCAGTTTAAATCTGGTTGATTTTTGAAAGTCAGAGTATGAAAAATTGATATGCGACAGTATTGTTTTTCGACGTTTTCGTGTGATCACGTAGTTCGTACACCCTTTTTAAATGTACAAATCACCGGCTCTGTTTGATCATAGATTCCAAGGTCAATTAATGTATTTACCAAGAACATATAAACTGTCACTGTCAATTAATGTATTTACCAAGAACATATAAACCATTGTCAATTAATGTATTTATCTAGATGTTCTATATATACATGGTTATATATAATTATATTAGGATATATTTTTGAAGTGATCCCAATATTTACAGGATAGCAAAATAACAATTAGTGCAGCCATGTTGCTATCAAGGATGACGTCACAATTACGGATCTGGAAGTAATGACATCAATGTAGTGCAGCCGATTTATGTACATTTGCAAAATGTGTGTCGACATCTTTGCTTTGAACATAGTATGATTATTATGAACCTGTGACCTCTACTGAGAAATGTAAGAAGGGATGCCTCTTCTGACAAATGTGAATACATACCCATCCATAGCATTTAGACTTACTCTCCAATCAGTGTCTATACAGAGGCAGAGCGTAAACTTTAAATGTTCCCAATTCAATAAAGTTCTGTGATTGTGAAAACGAGTGCACTACACTATATATCCAAAGTAGTTATACATTATTATAATGAAAACGAGTGGAGCCAAGCGGGCAGGCATATAAATAAAACCATGAAAATGTACAGATACAGATACAAATACTTTATTTCCACGAGTATAAATGATTTGAATTTGACTATTAGTGAAGCCTAGAAAGTTGAAACAGAAATGAAGAATTGAAACTCATATTTAAAAAAAAACCGTATCGCTCAATGGTAAATGCTATTCCTACAACGTTCAGTGGATGTTTTGATATGCTGTGATAGCGCCCACAGCGTTACTGATTATTCGATGACTAGAGACCTATATGATGGATGTTGTTATACGGACAGTCTTGCAGTGATATATTTTGTATAATAATTACTAACAAAAAAGCAAAGACTCAGTTAATGATTATGACAAAATCTCTTATTATTGATGTAGCCCCAGCAGCCCCTGAACAAACAAGCAAAGCCAGTCCAAACAAACATATCATAACATGTATTTTCTGATAATTTCTAGCAATTAACGTATAACAATGGCATTTAAGATGATGATGATGATGATGATGATGATGATGATGATGATGATGATGATGATGAAGATGGTGGTGGTGGTGGTGGTGGTGGTGGTGGTAATGATTTTCAATATAATTGAGCTTTTTATATTTATTCAAGAAAATAAACACAACAGCTAACAGATTAAAAAATTAAAAAATTAAAGTTTCCAATGCCCCATTTTCAGCTAAAACACATCAATAAATGCACAAGAACGTATTATTTACTTATAATATAAGACACTTATTTTTGCCTTTAATAACGTGTATGGATTAAATTATTGCTATCAACTAAGATGATTTTGGGTGAAAAATTGGTATATCGTTAATTTACAGAACTTTGAAATTTTGCAAAGTAGCCCGTCTACATTTTTAAAATTTATTCTGATCAGCCATTCTTGGAGATTTCATGAGTGATTTTTTTGTAATTACATCATATTTAATTTGTCATGTATTGTTAAAGACAAAGATTTTATGATATTTTTTCTCCAAACCCTTTGTAGGAAATTCTCCAAATGACTTTTTTCAGAAATTGAGAAATGTTGTAATCCTGAAAAGGTCAACTTAGAATAGAACATTTAAAGTCATTATGCACTAGGTCTGTATTTGTAACTGAGTAAAGTGCAAAAAGGTAAAATAAAACGAGTGAAAAGTTATTGTACATACAATAACCACCATTTTACATATATTATTCATCTTTTGCAATTTATTGAGTTACAAACAATGACTTGGCATATGTTGTTTTACATTGATGTTTCAAGTAGGAAACCACTCGTTCATGACATAACATCCCAATTAAACTGCATTGCTCACAGGTACATGCTAATTTCCCAATTCAGGCACCATCATCACAATTAAAGACCCGATGAGGTAAAGGGTTGGACAGATTGTCACCATGACAACCATTGTCAAGTAATCCTCATCAAAGGACTCACCTACAATGTGTGAATGAAAACAAAAAAATAAAAATAGTTATATACACAGATTTGACAAGAAAATTGGCTGTACTCAAGATTTAATATAAAGACAAGCTTGTTTAGCATTGACTATATATAATGTCAACAAAAGAGGATCGTACTGTATGTATATTAATGAACCTAACCAAGAACTATCATCCTTATCATGATATTAAATTGATATGATAAACATAAGTTGGATGTTGTACGTGGTTTCCACAATAATATTTAACAACACTGAATTAAATCAACATTACATTATATTGGTGACGTACATTGACGAGATCCAGAATGGTGTTGATATTTATGAAGAAATACAATCATCTTTCGAACCATACTCGGTGTTCTGACAGGAACATCTGTTTTGGGGTCAGGTTGCCTGGATAAGCTAAAGCTGTTGGATGGCACAGTATCACCTGATAAAGATGCAGCGTCAGATTGAATATCGTTAAGAACGGTGTCTTCATTTATCACCGTTACCATGGAGATGTCACCTGTCATTAGCTCCGTCATAGAGGTTTCGTTGATCGTCATCGTCATCTCGGCTGTTAAGGTATCATCGACCGACGTTTCAGTAGACATCATCTTATTAGTTGAAGTGTAATATGGTGAACCGGACAGCATTGATGTGGATAAAGTTTTATTGCGTATAGGCATTACTGAGATGTTAGATTTGACAGGTGTAGTTATCGGCATACCTGGCATCTCTTCATTATCTATGCAAGACAAACAGATGGCTGATTTGAAAAACTGATATTGCTAGTTAATTCTAGTTTCCATACGCTTACAATCGATAGCAAATATATATAGAATATATAAATATAAGGCCCATGGGTAAAAACCATCTCATTCCTTTGATAATACAATCCAAACTAGATAAACGGAAATAGATTTCATACCACAGTTCAGTTCGTCTGAGTTGTCTCCACAATGGTTAAGACCATCGCATACTAAGTCACCACGGATACAATTTCCGGTTGCACAAACAAAGTGGCCAATATTACCAGCTGAATACAAAAGAAACACTGGTTAGATATACTAGTATTAGGAACATCAAAATAATCATTATTTCGCATATAGAGTTTAGCTTTCATGAATATCTAATATAGGTCAGCATTTCTCCAATGTAGTGCCTATCGAGTATTATTTAAAACACACTATGATCAGTGATGATTTTGTACCGTAGGCATGTGTTTGGCTGACAATTACATTATCGGCTTGGGCTGACAGACAGACAGACAGACAGACAGACAGACAGACAGACAGACAAACACAGACAGACAGACAGAATAGCACTGATTTTAACCTACTGCAATTCATTTCTTCAGTGTTGGCACCACAGAGATACCAACCATCACACTGGAAGTCAGCACCAGCACATAGGAAGGTACCATTTTTATAGCTGAAATCTAAAAAAGGGGCAAATTTGGCTCTAATAAAAACTTCGCTTTCAAAGTTCTTGGAAGTCAATACAGTATACAGTATGCAGTATTACGAAAAGTACATGAAAAAATATTTCTAACCTAGGTTTTGGGAGCTATCATGGCAAAAAGGGTGTCCAAAATATAATAGGATTGTCGAACTACCAATACGTATCTGTTTATTGTTTGATATAAAAAAAAATGTGTTTTCATTAATAAAATAACACAACCCTTTTTCAAATTGAAGGTGATAAGAGGTGGAAATGTTAAAATACAAATTAAAAGTTAGGGTGTTAGATAGTTGTTTAAGGTCTTTCAATATTCAGGCCTTCAAGATTCAAAGGTCGCAGTCTTTTTAATCTAAATGTCTCACTGCCACATGGTCACATGGTCCTTGTTGTAACTTCCTTCGATGATAATAACAGCTGGGTCTTTAGATATATATAATTGAATAATAAAATTAAATAGACGTTAAAAGTAAATAGCTACCGCACTGTCCAGGTTGGCCTACGTCGCAATAATCGAAACTATCACCGTCTATGGTGAAGCACCAAGGAACCTCTTTGTTACCAGGGTTACGGCAATAGTTATGATAACCAATACCACTGTATATATATTTCTCCGGTGTCCATGTATGCTGGTTGGGATATTGAGAAGACCATTCCTGACAAGTATAACCTTTAACAGTTGTGGCAACAGTTCCACGATAGTCGGCACCATTGCTGGACAAGTAACATTCAGTGTTTTCGGCTGAAACAACAAGGAAAACAGATGTTAATAACTACTTCCATCGTTATATTATATTCTTGGATGGGAATAGATTTATGGAATCACCATGGTTTAAACGTTAAAGGTTTATTCATGCAAAGTGGAAGTGTTTCTGCAATTGGTGCAAAACCTTGATAGTTTTCGAAGAAATTGTTTTAAAGGACAAGTGTACTATGACAAGGATATTAGATAGTATATATAGCCTTGGCACTACATGTCATATCTTACAACTTATACCTATAGACTGGTATATGACATATAGTTCCATGCCTATTATTATCTTATACCTATATAGACTGTAAGATATATAACATATAGTGCCATGGCTATTATTATCTTATACCTATATAGACTGTAAGATATGTGACATGTAGTACCATGCCTATTATTATCTTATACCTATATAGACTGTAAGATATGTGACATGTAGTACCATGCCTATTATTATCTTATACCTATATAGACTGTAAGATAGGACATGTAGTACCATGGCTATTATTATCTTATACCTATATAGACTGTAAGATATGACATGTAGTGCCATGGCTATTATTATCTTATACCTATATAGACTGTAAGATATGTGACATGTAGTACCATGCCTATTATTATCTTATACCTATATAGACTGTAAGATAGGACATGTAGTACCATGGCTATTATTATCTTATACCTATATAGAATGTAAGATATGACATGTAGTGCCATGCCTATTATTATCTTATACCTATATAGACTGTAAGATATGACATGTAGTGTCATGTCTATTATTATCTTATACCTATATAGACTGTAAGATTATTGACACGTAGTACCATGCCTATTATTATCTTATACCTATATAGACTGTAAGATATAACATATAGTGCCATGCCTAATATTATCTCATACCTATATAGACTGTAAGATATGACCTGTAGTACCATGCCTATTATTATCTTATACCTATATAGACTGTAAGATAAAACATGTAGTGTCATGTCTATTATTATCTTATACCTATAGACTGTAAGATATATGACATGTAGTACCATGCCTATTATTATCTTATACCTATAGACTGTAAGATATGACATGTAGTGTCATGCCTATTATTATCTTATACCTATAGACTGTACGATTATTGACATGTAGTACCATGCCTATTATTATCTTCTACCTATATAGACTGTAAGATATGACATATAGTACCATGCCTATTATTATCTTATACCTATATAGACTGTAAAATTATTGACATGTAGTACCATGCCTATTATTATCTTATATCTATATAGACTGTAAGATTATTGACATGTAATGCCATGCCTATTATTATCTTATACCTATATAGACTGTAAGATATGACATATAGTACCATGCCTATTATTATCTTATACCTATATAGACTGTAAAATTATTGACATGTAGTACCATGCCTATTATTATCTTATATCTATATAGACTGTAAGATTATTGACATGTAATGCCATGCCTATTATTATCTTATACCTATATAGACTGTAAGATATAACATGTAGTACCATGCCTATTATTATCTTATACCTATAGACTGTAAGATATGACATGTAGTGCCATGGCTATTGTTATCTTATACCTATATAGACTGTAAGATATGACATGTAGTGTCATGCCTATTATTATCGTCTACCTATATAGACTGTAAGATATATGACATGTAATGCCATGCCTATTATTATCTTATACCTATATAGACTGTAAGATATAACATGTAGTACCATGCCTATTATTATCTTATACCTATAGACTGTAAGATATGACATGTAGTGCCATGCCTATTATTATCTTATACCTATATAGACTGTAAGATTATTGACATGTAATGCCATGCCTATTATTATCTTATACCTATATAGACTGTAAGATTATTGACATGTAATGCCATGCCTATTATTATCTTATACCTATATAGACTGTAAGATATAACATATAGTACCATGCCTATTATTATCTTATACCTATATAGACTGTAAAATTATTGACATGTAGTACCATGCCTATTATTATCTTATATCTATATAGACTGTAAGATTATTGACATGTAATGCCATGCCTATTATTATCTTATACCTATATAGACTGTAAGATATAACATGTAGTACCATGCCTATTATTATCTTATACCTATAGACTGTAAGATATGACATGTAGTGCCATGGCTATTGTTATCTTATACCTATATAGACTGTAAGATATGACATGTAGTGTCATGCCTATTATTATCTTATACCTATATAGACTGTAAGATATGACATGTAGTGTCATGCCTATTATTATCTTATACCTATATAGACTGTAAGATATAACATGTAGTACCATGCCTATTATTATCTTATACCTATAGACTGTAAGATATGACATGTAGTGTCATGCCTATTATTATCTTATACCTATATAGACTGTAAGATATGACATGTAGTGTCATGCCTATTATTATCTCATACCTATAGACTGTAAGATTATTGACATGTAGTACCATGCCTATTATTATCTTATACCTATATAGACTGTAAGATATGACATGTAGTGACATGGCTATTATTATCTTATACCTATAGACTGTAAGATTATTGACATGTAGTACCATGCCTATTATTATCTTATACCTATATAGACTGTAAGATATGACATGTAGTGTCATGCCTATTATTATCTTATACCTATATAGAATGTAAGATTATTGACATGTAGTACCATGTCTATTATTATCTTATACCTATATAGACTGTAAGATTATTGACACGTAGTACCATGCCTATTATTATCTTATACCTATAGACTGTAAGATATAACATGTAGTACCATGCCTATTATTGTCTTATACCTATATAGACTGTAAGATATAAAATATAGTGCCATGGCTATTATTATCTTATACCTATATAGACTGTAAGATATGACACGTAGTGTAATGCCTATTATTGTCTTATACCTATATAGACTGTAAGATATAACATATAGTGCCATGGCTATTATTATCTTATACCTATATAGACTGTAAGATATGACATATAGTGCCATGGCTATTATTATCTTATACCTATATAGACTGTAAGATATGACATGTAGTGCCATGCCTAATATTATCTTATACCTATATAGACTGTAAGATATAACATGTAGTACCATGCCTATTATTATCTTATACCTATATAGACTGTAAGATATAACATGTAGTACCATGCCTATTATTATCTTATACCTATATAGACTGTAAGATATGTGACATGTAGTACCATGCCTATTATTATCTTATACCTATATAGAATGTAAGATATGACATGTAGTGCAATGCCTATTATTATCTTATACCTATATAGACTGTAAGATAGGACATGTAGTGCAATGCCTATTATTATCTTATATCTATATAGACTCTAAGATATGACATGTAATGCAATGGCTATTATTGTCTTATACCTATATAGACTGTAAGATATAACATGTAGTACCATGCCTATTATTATCTTATACCTATATAGAATGTAAGATATGACATGTAGTACCATGCCTATTATTATCTTATACCTATATAGACTGTAAGATATAACATGTAGTACCATGCCTATAATTATCTTATACCTATATAGACTGTAAGATATGACATATAGTGCCATGCCTATTATTATCTTATACCTATATAGACTGTAAGATTATTGACATGTAGTACCATGTCTATTATTATCTTATACCTATATAGACTGTAAGATATGACATGTAGTGACATGGCTATTATTATCTTATACCTATATAGAATGTAAGATTATTGACATGTAGTACCATGTCTATTATTATCTTATACCTATATAGACTGTAAGATATGACATATAGTACCATGCCTATTATTATCTTATACCTATATAGACTGTAAGATATGACATGTAGTGACATGGCTATTATTATCTTATACCTATATAGACTGTAAGATATGACATGTAGTGCAATGCCTATTATTATCTTATATCTATATAGACTCTAAGATATGACATGTAGTGACATGGCTATTATTATCTTCTACCTATATAGAATGTAAGATATATAACATGTAGTACCATGGCTATTATTATCTTATACCTATATAGACTGTAAGATATGACATGTAGTACCATGCCTATTATTATCTTATACCTATATAGACTGTAAGATATGACATGTAGTGCAATGGCTATTATTATCTTATACCTATATAGACTGTAAGATATGACATGTAGTGTCATGCCTATTATTATCTTATACCTATATAGACTGTAAGATATGACATGTAGTGCAATGGCTATTATTATCTTATACCTATATAGACTGTAAGATATGACATGTAGTGTCATGCCTATTATTATCTTATACCTATATAGACTGTAAGATATGTGACATGTAGTACCATGGCTATTATTATCTTATACCTATATAGACTGTAAGATATGACATGTAGTGCAATGCCTATTATTATCTTATACCTATAGACTGTAAGATATGACATGTAGTGTCATGCCTATTAATATCTTATACCTATATAGACTGTAAGATATGACCTGTAGTACCATGCCTATTATTGTCTTATACCTATATAGACTGTAAGATATAAAATATAGTGCCATGGCTATTATTATCTTATACTTATATAGACTGTAAGATATGACATGTAGTACCATGCCTATTATTATCTTATACCTATATAGACTGTAAGATATGACCTGTAGTACCATGCCTATTATTATCTTATACCTATATAGACTGTAAGATATGACATGTAGTGACATGGCTATTATTATCTTATACCTATATAGACTGTAAGATATAACATGTAGTACCATGCCTATTATTATCTTATACCTATATAGACTGTAAGATATGACATATAGTACCATGCCTATTATTATCTTATACCTATAGACTGTAAGATATGACATGTAGTGTCATGCCTATTATTATCTTATACCTATATAGACTGTAAGATAGGACATGTAGTGTCATGCCTATTATTATCTTATACCTATATAGACTGTAAGATATGACCTGTAGTACCATGCCTATTATTATCTTATACCTATATAGACTGTAAGATTATTGACATGTAGTGTCATGCCTATTATTATCTTATACCTATAGACTGTAAGATATAACATGTAGTACCATGCCTATTATTGTCTTATACCTATATAGACTGTAAGATTATTGACATGTAGTACCATGCCTATTATTGTCTTATACCTATATAGACTGTAAGATATAAAATATAGTGCCATGGCTATTATTATCTTATACCTATAGACTGTAAGATATGACATGTAGTGTCATGCCTATTATTATCTTATACCTATATAGACTGTAAGATATAACATGTAATGCAATGGCTATTATTATCTTATACCTATATAGACTGTAAGATATAACATGTAGTGTCATGCCTATTATTATCTTATACCTATAGACTGTAAGATATGACATGTAGTGTCATGCCTATTATTATCTTATACCTATAGACTGTAAGATATAAAATATAGTGCCATGGCTATTATTATCTTATACCTATAGACTGTAAGATATAACATGTAATGCAATGGCTATTATTATCTTATACCTATATAGACTGTAAGATATAACATGTAGTGTCATGCCTATTATTATCTTATACCTATAGACTGTAAGATATGACATGTAGTGTCATGCCTATTATTATCTTATACCTATAGACTGTAAGATATAAAATATAGTGCCATGGCTATTATTATCTTATACCTATAGACTGTAAGATATAAAATATAGTGCCATGGCTATTATTATCTTATACCTATATAGACTGTAAGATATAACATGTAATGCAATGGCTATTATTATCTTATACCTATATAGACTGTAAGATATAACATGTAGTACCATGCCTATTATTATCTTATACCTATATAGACTGTAAGATTATTGACATGTAGTGACATGGCTATTATTATCTTATACCTATAGACTGTAAGATATGACATGTAGTGTCATGCCTATTATTATCTTATACCTATAGACTGTAAGATATAAAATATAGTGCCATGGCTATTATTATCTTATACCTATAGACTGTAAGATATAAAATATAGTGCCATGGCTATTATTATCTTATACCTATAGACTGTAAGATATAACATGTAGTGCAATGGCTATTATTATCTTATACCTATATAGACTGTAAGATATGACATGTAGTGTCATGCCTATTATTATCTTATACCTATAGACTGTAAGATATAAAATATAGTGCCATGGCTATTATTATTTTATACCTATAGACTGTAAGATATAACATGTAATGCTATGGCTATTATTATCTTATACCTATAGACTGTAAGATATAACATATAGTGCCATGGCTATTATTATCTTATACCTATATAGACTGTAAGATATGACATGTAGTGCAATGCCTATTATTATCTTATACCAGTGAAAATATCTACGTTTTGCATACTTCAAAAGAAAAATAAAGTCAAATTTGTTTACAATATTCTGTCATGTGTACTGTCAGATTTTGGAGGGGTCCTCTCCGAGATCTATTGTACAGTCGGTATTTTGCGATTACGGTCTGTACTACATTTTATGTGTTGTGAAATGATAACATGTTTGCTGCAAACCACAATAGAGAGCCCTGTCAAAAACGGAGTCTATGTGTAGAGGAATATTGTCTCAATTGGCAACCGAGCTAGCTAAATAACTATATGTGTAGATTTTTTTTTAATTACTTTGTTCTGAATTAGTGTATTATGGTTAAAACACAAGTCTTCCCCTTTTCTACTTTTTCTTCCTAGGAGTGTGGCTATGTCAATAATCAATACTCAAGTTATAGCAATCACGATGACCACCTAACGAAATGCATCATGGTTAATATAATTTTATTAAATCCAATCTTAATAACCTACCAAAGGTTAGAGGCTGACCTACATCACAATACTCAAATCGACTGCCATCTATTGTGTAGCACCAAGGACCATGGTCATTGTCAGGGTTACGGCAATAGTTATGATCACCAAGACCAGCATATGGATAATTCTCCTGTGTTCTCACATGCTGAATCGGATATTGCGAAGTCCATTTCTGACAAGTATGGCCTTTAACAGTTGTGGACTTAGTCCCACGATAGTGGCCGCCATTGTAGGCTTTTAAGCACACGTCATTTCCTGCAAGGTTAGACGAAAACACTTTACAACATATTTACATTGTAATATTTAGATGGCCATATAGATGACGATTGGGTGATTATTTGAAATCTTTGAGTAATCAAAGACTATAAACATTCACTAGCTGCAAATGGGACATTCTTTAAACTGTTTTTTGTTGTTGAAATAGTGACCTAATATTGAATCACCAGCTGTTTATAAACGTATTTTTGTACACATGTAAAGACTGTGATCACTGCCTCTGTGGATATTAGCCGCTATATACATTATTATTGTTATTTTATTTATTATTATTATTATTATTATTATTATTATTATTATTATTATTATTATTATTATTATTATTATTATTATTATACGGTACAATAAATGCATCAAATTGATTTTAGCTCCGGATCCTAAAATCAGTGCCTTAATATGATAACTATCTCAAACTGCTATTTTACTAGTTATGGATGAAATGAACCTCAAATTAATGTGTTTATGTCTAATTATTGGTATTTTAACAGTTGTAAGTGAAACTATTTACCACGCTGTCAAGGTTGTCCTAAGTCACAATACACAAACAAAACTATTTACCACACTTTCCAGGTTGTCCTTAGTCACAATACACAAACACAACTATTTACCACACTGTCCAGGTTGTCCTTAGTCACAACACAAACAAAACTATTTACCACACTGTCCAGGTTGTCCTACGTCACAACACAAACAAAACTATTTACCACACTGTCCAGGTTGTCCTACGTCACAATACTCAAACAAAGCTATTTACCACACTGTCCAGGTTGTCCTACATCACAATACAAACAAAACTATTTACCACACTGTCCAGGTTGTCCCACGTCACAATACTCGAATCGATCACCATCTAAAGTATAACACCAAGGAGTAGGTTCGTTGTCAGGGTTACGACAATAGTTATGATCACCAAGACCAGCATATGGATAATTCTGCTGTGTTCTCTCATGATGATTCGGATGTTGCGAAGTCCATTTCTGACAAGTATGGCCTTTGACACTTGTGGCTACAGTTCCACGATAGTCAACACCATTGTAGACTTGGTAACATTCTAATGTATGAGAAACATATCAAACATTTGTCAGACTTTGGACCTTGAAATGAAGCATTTGCCTACCTATCTGCAATTACCCACCCCTTTTGAGGAACTCGTCAAACTGCGATCGCTAGTCCTTTGATTTTTTTCGTGGTGGGGGGAAGTGATGGTGGTTGGTTAAACTTGCATTTATACAACCAGTGCCCCGTGAACTATGGATTTTCTCGTTAATAGAGTCCTCCCTGTGGCACTCCTCATAAGATTAAATTAAAATATATTCCATGTTTGAAGAACGTACCTTACACAGATTTAGAAGATAGATGCATGGTTAAATTTATTGTACAAAACTAATCATCTGTTCAGTGCAGCTGACATCCTCTACACATAATGGTTTAATAAACCCTATCATAGTTCGTGAGTTGGGGGAAATAATTTTGATCACAAAAAAGACAATAAGCAAAATACTTACCACACATTGAAGCATCACCAACGTCACAGTACTCAAATTTACTACCATCTATGGTGTAACACCAAGGACCCACGTCATTATCTGGGTTTCGACAATAGTTATGGTCACCAAGTCCAAGAAATTGAAAATTATCTGGTGTAAATGGATGCGAAATTGGATACTGAGAAGTCCATTTCTGACATGTATGGCCTTGAACAGTTGTGGCAACAATTCCCCGATAATCTACTCCATTTGCTGCTTTGAAACACCCTGTATTAATGATTATAACATAAATCATTGTATTAGATAATTTCGTCATTCAGGGAAGTACTGCGTTGTTCGGTAGAATCAAACTGGACGACACTCTTCTTACTTACAGGGTGGTAAATTTAACCAAACACTGAATGGGTTCGAACCCCGGCCGCAGAGGTGGGAAGCAAGTGGTTTAACCACTCGGACACCGACAACCCCTATATAGACGAGGAATGTGTATTTACTATTATTTTGGTGAATTAGCAAATTATTTTACTGGTTATATTCACTGTCGCCCTCTCTCCCTTTTCTCATATTTTGAGTGAGCGGTTATATGGCAATCTTTACAGATTGGATGTGTGTTTTGCGGACCATATGGTTGACTGCTTTTGGCCCCTCCCAAGCCAAGGTTAGGCCCGTAAGCCATACTAGCGAGATTCGCAAAACTGGTCCGTAAAGATTTTATCACTTACCGTATGGATCGATGAAAAACACTAGAAAACATTATTTTGGCGTTTTTAGAGCAATAATGGTTCATGCTTGTCATCGGCAGGTGACTGGAAATTTATTGTGTTAATGCAGTCAACAAACAACCTCGAATTCACTCTACAAAACCTTGGAATATTCCATTCTTTGCCATGAAAATACGTAAACAGCTTTTGGAAGAAAACCTCTCGACATATAAAGACGATTTATCTATTTATTCTATGTTGAACATACTTTTGTGACCATGAACCATTATTCTTTATTGAGATATGTACATTTAAGGCATGTGGTCTACAGTACCGAATAAACAATATTATTACATTTAGGTGTTGATGGATAATTAAATAACCAGTTTCTAATAGATTAATAGAGAGTAAAATGTTAGTGACAAACATTTATCACAGACTTGGAGATAATTCAACATCAATTTACATATAGTCAAAACTGGCAAAGAAAAGCACTTCTTGCGAAGAGCAGAGACAAGAAATAGACTGTTGACTGACATTGATGTTGACAATAAACAAATTTGCCATACAAGACGAGCCTGGTTGAATACCATCTTGCCTTAGCCTTGGATAACAAATTTGGCTTATTTTACAAGATCCTGTTTTGACACTGAAAAAGAAGAAGTGATTTGTTCAAAACATGCCTCTTTCTATCGTAAAAGTAAAATAATAAAACCTGTGTATGCACGCCTGAGTTTCTTTCTGTAACACATCACATATAATCTAAATGAGCTAATTCTCCTACCACCATCGATATTAACAATTGGTGTACTGTTACCTTGACTTGCGCTGAATCCAAGTGCCAAAAGTATAGAAGTCAAACAAAAATGCTCCATCATTTTGTTGGCGGTTACTTGACCATATGATTCTTCAACACACTGTATATCTGGATATGCAGTTTGCTCGATTATATTTCCAATTTTCAGTGTTCAGACAGGCCGCATAATTAGGAATAATTCCTACAATACCAACTGGAGTTTTGATCAGTTTAAAGCAGATGGAACTAGATGGAAGCTGAATATCTACTTCTCCAGGCACATCTCTCCACAAGTTGGTACCGAAATTTCTAGTTCGACTTCAAAAAGAATACCGCATATTACTGCATATGTACCAGAGATTACTTGCACTGGTGCGTGCGCATATTAGTGGTATTTTCACTGCAGTGAAATACTGAAAACCTTATTGCTTAGCTGCATGCAAATGACAATGCAAATGAGACGCGATCGTTAGCTACTTACGAAATCGCATGATCGTGCTGTATGATTTTTATGATTTTAGTCGCTCTCTCAAGACCTATCTCTTTAAAACATTAGTCTCAGCCTTCTCCAATTGCCTAGTATCCAGTTCACCTTTTCCCTTATCAAACAGCCGTACACATCTCCTTTATTTTTACTTTCATACGTTAGTAACCTTATATTAATACTACTACTAGGCATTTGTGACGATTGTATTGTATTGTATTGTATTGTATTGTATTGTATTGTATTGTATTGTATTGTATTGTATTGTATTGTATTGTACTGCATTTCAGGTTGGTTCTTAACTCCACACTCGCCAAGTGTCTAGAAGCTACACATGCGCAACTGATGACCCTTTCTGTTATGAGTGACTGATAAAACTGATGACCCCGGCCTTTCTACTATGATCGGTTGCTAAAACTGATGACCCTTTCTGTTGTGATGGGCTGATAAAACTGATAACACTTTCTGTTGTGATGGGCTGGTGAAACTGATAGCACTTTCTGTTGTGATGGGCTGGTGAAACTGATAGCACTTTCTGTTAAGATGGTAATATCAAGTTTAACAACAATGGTACTAATCATGGCACAGGGCGGCATTTCTTTCTACTGTCGGAAAAGTCGTACACAAAGACTATCGGTATCAATTGATGGAGAAGAATAGATGGCCACATATTACTACAGACTGCCAGATGGAGGTAGACTTTCGGCCATTAACCGCCATCTGCTTAAAATAGTTAATACGTGTGTTTCCATTTGTAGAATTGTAGCTTTGTCCTTGAGGATTGGAATGAATACGAATATATGATACGTAATGATATTTTTTGGAGTGTTGTATACCATGGTTATACGATCAAGTTTCACACACAAAATGAAGAAACTTGATATGATTTGTATTATACTTATAGCAACAATTGGACTTTGTGTCAGGCGAGACAAAAGTGAGGTTGATGTAAAGTTCTATGCATAATATACACAGTGTGTATACCAATTGTAGATCATTATATAGTTCTGTTCTTTGTAAAAGGCAAATGTTCGCCATACTACGTCCACGTCATGACAATGTGCACCATCAGACCACTATAGATTCGTTCAGTGGTCTGAGATGCACCACACTACGTCCATGTCATGACAATATGCACCATACTACGTCCATGTCATGACAATATGCACCACACTACGTCCATGTCATGACAATATGCACCATACTACGTCCATGTCATGACAATATGCACCACACTACGTCCTTGTCATGACAATATGCACCATACTACGTCCATGTCATTACAATATGCACCATACTACGTCCATGTCATGACAATATGCACCATACTACGTCCATGTCATTACAATATGCACCACACTACGTCCATGTCATGACAATATGCACCATACTACGTCCATGTCATGACAATATGCACCACACTACGTCCATGTCATGACAATATGCACCATACTACGTCCATGTCATGACAATATGCACCACACTACGTCCATGTCATGACAATATGCACCATACTACGTCCATGTCATGACAATATGCACCATACTACGTCCATGTCATGACAATATGCACCACACTACGTCCATGTTATGACAATATGCACCATACTACGTCCATGTTATGACAATATGCACCATACTACGTCCATGTCATGACAATATGCACCATACTACGTCCATGTTATGACAATATGCACCACACTACGTCCATGTCATGACAATATGCACCACACTACGTCCATGTCATGACAATATGCACCATACTACGTCCATGTCATTACAATATGCACCATACTACGTCCATGTCATGACAATATGCACCATACTACGTCCATGTCATGACAATATGCACCACACTACGTCCATGTCATGACAATATGCACCATACTACGTCCATGTCATAACAATATGCACCACACTACGTCCATGTCATGACAATATGCACCACACTACGTCCATGTCATTACAATATGCACCATACTACGTCCATGTCATGACAATATGCACCACACTACGTCCATGTCATGACAATATGCACCATACTACGTCCATGTCATTACAATATGCACCATACTACGTCCATGTCATGACAATATGCACCATACTACGTCCATGTCATTACAATATGCACCATACTACGTCCATGTCATGACAATATGCACCATACTACGTCCATGTCATGACAATATGCACCACACTACGTCCATGTCATTACAATATGCACCATACTACGTCCATGTCATGACAATATGCACCATACTACGTCCTTGTCATGACAATATGCACCACACTACGTCCTTGTCATGACAATATGCACCATACTACGTCCTTGTCATGACAATATGCACCATACTACGTCCATGTCATGACAATATGCACCATACTACGTCCATGTCATTACAATATGCACCATACTACGTCCTTGTCATGACAATATGCACCATACTACGTCCATGTCATGACAATATGTACCATACCACGTCCACGTCATGACAATATGCAACATACTACGTCCACGTCATTTCATAGCATCTTGACACTAAGAGGTGGAGGCAAGAACTTTGATTTGAGACTGGAACATGTCTACCTCTTACGGGGGGGTCTAGGGGGTGTCCCCCTAGAAGCCCTGGAGGTTTTTACTTCTAAAGGCAATGTTTAGGCTATTCACAGACACTTTCAGACAATAATGTGCAAGTTTTACAAGACAGCTCTAACATGTAAAAAAAACAACTACATAAGGTTGAAACATTTTTGAAATAAAGTTTCATAGCATCTTGACAGTAAGAGGTGGAGGAAAGAACTTTGATTTTAAACTGTAACATGTCTACCTCTTATGGGGGAGGGGGTTCCATGTTATAAAAGTGGGCCTGTAACATTGGTATAGGGGCATTGATATTGCATGTATAGTAAAGTCACTGATGTGTTAGAGCACTTTAGGAGGTCATACCTAGTGTACAATAGAAACTTGAATTTGAGTTGTGGTGTCGATACATGTAGTGTCTGAAATAAGAAGTATATCATCCCTTCTGACAAATTCATACTGAAGAGACTATAACAATTTAGATTAAGTTCTTTTATAAACTATCTAATAGTATGAAGATTACCATTACAAAACAGTCAAGTTCACTTTTGCCCCAAAGTGCAAGATAAGTGAAGCACTGATTGTGAAACAGCCAAAAAATTACATGGCATGTTCTGTAACTAGTGTGGTAGTTAGGTAATACATGTATTATATGTATAATTTTATGTATAGTTATGTTTGAACCCTTACATGAAGTAATATTTAAACCATTTATGAAAGAAACAGAGACAAGAACAAATATATATATGTACCACAGGCTAACGAAACTGACTGGTCCCTGACATGTGTTTGAAACTGTTTGTCATGATTTGACAAGTGTCCTAGGTTGGAGAGGTATGAGCAGGTTGAACAGTATACTCGAACCTGTGCACCATCTCCCTATTAAGATTTTTTTTTTCTAGCAGCAGTGGTCCATCTTTTTTTTCCATCACCCACTCATATCCGGATTTTTTTTTCAAGGAAATCCACTTGGCATCTTTTTTCCCCCCGAAATCTTCCAAGCCCCCCCCCCCAGAATATCAAATGGTCCATCCCTTAGTATGGTATCAAATGGTCTACCCCTTATTGTGTAAAGCACGTTTTGCCTGTGATGAAGAGTAATAAATGAATAAGATAAAATAAAATAAGTAGCGCTCATCGCCAGGGGTCGGGGTACTTCCTAAGTTCTCAGATGGCAGTGTGCAGTCGAAGTTCTAGCTAAGCCTTGCCGCCATTAAAGTTTTTAAAAATAATATACACCAATAATCTAATATTGTACTGTTGAAATATGCAATTCATGAAAACCGTTTCACTATGTTTGGTTGAATTAAATAGCCGTTTCTATGGAAACAGCATTGAATTCCAAATCGTCGCAAGGCTATTGAATAAATTGCTTTGAAATTTACAATATTGGTTGTATTATGACTGTTAACCTTTGACCCCCTCCTTTGCTCAGGGTTTGTCAGGGGTTTGTGATACACTTTCACAATATATAGCGACGTGTGTGTTCCTGGTATCATATACTATTACCATCTAGCACATTGGAATGTATACGTGGTACAAATACAGAACATGCGTGGCAAATTTGCATACATTGCGGGAGGTCTTGTGACGTACAAACTGCATTGTCCAACATATCGCACAGTATAACTTGGCCTTGGAAGAGGGGAAATTCTGAAAACCCGTTGATTTGTCCCACTATATATAGGCGCTTTGTTCATTATGCAGCAAGGACAGCGAGGAAACGGTACGTCTTGCTTTATTTTAAGCATAGTATATGCAATATTCAGGGCAATTGTGATAAATATAGCGACGATGTAATGTGTGACGCACGTAAAATGAAACTCAGTGCGACCATGGAAGAGTACCACCGCCACCCAACAACAGAGGCAGACTTTGACTGTCAGTGTCACTGTCATATAACGTATACGTACGTTATCACAGTCCCCAGTTCACAATTAACGGTCGGTGAAAGTGACAACACGACTCATGAACGTTTGAGTGCTGATGACCAATGCCCGTGTGAGTGGGAGAAACCCTCGTATACATGATATGATCGGCGATGCCTCCTGATTTCCAACATGGACGCTTTTTGTATAATGGGTGGTTTCAATGTCAAATCCTGTAGTCGATCACAACACACGTGGGGCACTGAATAAGTATAGTAAGATACAGTTCATATACGGCAACACGTTCACATCAATGTATTAATATTGTAATATATAGCCACGCACTGCATATGAAAATGCATCATGTTTAACTGATGCTGCAGACAGGACTGTGGCTACTTTCCAATTTTGCTGAGTAGCCACTTTTGGAATATTAATTATGATTAAAGCGGCATTCATTGTTACCTCATACATTTGAAATAAGGTACATTCAGCACGTATGTCTCCTGTCATTAGGAAATTCAATTTTTAAATAAAATGTTACACGAAACGATGAAGTGAAAAGTCAAATTTTAAAAAAAAAATTGCTGTCCCCTACTTGGCAAAAAAAATATTGCTGTCTAGTTGCTCTTGAAAAAATATGTCGTTGGGTCCAAATCATCTAGCCCCCCCCCCCCATAAATCAAATGGTATACCCCAAACTTTTAGACGTAAGGAAAGATTGTGTATTGTTTTCAACCACCGCACCCTTTTCACTGGAATGTCGAGCTGTACTGGTGAAATACGAGGTGAATGGCAAGTTGTACGAAACCAAGCCAGATGTCAAAACCGCTGGACCGATTGTTTTGATATTTGGTGGTCATGTTACTTCTGGTGTCTAGTTGGAAATTGTTCAAATGAAAATGATTGCATCAGAGATGTGGGTTTTGGGTAAAAAATGTGATTTGGGGTCAAAAAACTTAAACTCTAAAAGTACTGTGCAGATTGGCATCAAATTTGGTGGGAACATTCTTAGGGGTTAAGATATGTTCATGATATGATGATTCCCTTAGTAATATGCAAATTAGGGCTAAACATGTGTCTTTTTGGTCAAAAACCTATAATTCCAAAACTGCTTAGCAGATTGGGCTGAAATTTAACAGGGATGCATCTGTGGGTGTATAGATGAAGAAACATTAAGCATATAATGAGCTCATCAGTAATATGCAAATTAGGTGTAACTGTGAATTTTTGGTCAAAAATTTATCTCAAAAAGTACTTCATCAGTGAGACTGAATCTTGGTGAGATGTTTCTAGAAGTGTTATTCTGCAGTTTTTCTTCAAAATATTTTGACACAATTGGCCCTAGCAACCATGACTACGCCCTTAGCAACAACCAAATGGCAGTATATTCTGGTCAAATAACATCATCTGGTAGGCAAGTGAGTAAACATTCAAAAAATGTATGCAAACATCCCTAGCAACCATGACCACACCCATAGCAACAGCCAAAAGGCCGTGTATTTCACAAAGATAACAACAGGGATTAACAGACAATTGAATAAACATTCAAAAAATGTATGTAAATTTGCCTAGCAATAAGACCACGCCCATAGCAACAGCCAAATAATCATGTATATTACAAAGATAACAAGAATAGAAAGACAAATGAATAAACATTAATGAAAAAATGTATGCAAATGTGCCTAGCAACAAGACCATACCCATAGCAACAGCCAAATGATCATGCATATTGCAAAGATAATATCAGGAATTCATACACAAGTGAACGAAAATATAAAAAAATGTATGCAAATATATCTAACAACATGACCACGCCCATAGCAACAGCCAAATGATTGCGTATATCGCAAAGATAGCAACATAGTTGGATAGGCAACTTGATAGTCATTCAGCAAATGAACACCTATTGTTAGCATGGACTAGCATATGGATAATCATTTTTAAAAACTATACAGTTGTGCTACAACGCCATTGGTGGTATTTTTAATTATATGTTGTTTCAGACCTAAAACAACGTTTTTAATAGAATCGCCCTCCCCAAAAATTGTGGGGGTTAGATATTTTCATGTACCCTCCCACTGGTGGTGAAGGATGTCTGGCCACCCCCCTCTCACTCGGTTTCAACTTGCCCCACTACCCACCCAATATTGCAAATGACTTACCCACTCCCCCTCAGGAAAACGTTGGCGATACCAACAATTCATTTTAACACAATGGATGTATATCACTATAAATACACATGCTTACACAACATGTTTCGATATGTGTCTGTGTTAGCTTGCCGATAGCTTATCTGCCATTGGCAAATTGTATTTCTGGGTTGCTGTCACCATATCTATTTTGATATGATAGTAATTGTATTGACTAATATTTGTTCATGTTACAGCTTATGGTCCTTTAAAAGAAGAACATGATACAGTGGTACAATATCCTGGTTATGAACTCCAAGGAGGACAGGTCTATAGTCAACACCCAACCACAGCACCACCTAATTATCCACAACACTTCACTTCAAACACTACGGTAAGTCAAGTCTCAACGGTGGTGGCATTTGTTTTCAAGGAAATCTAAAAAAATTAGAAAACATAATTTGGCTAATTCTTCACTGTGCTTCAATTTCATTCAAAATGAGTGGATGACATTTTCAATGTTCTGAATATTCACATGACCTGTAATTTGTAAAGTACCTGGTGAGTATGTGTTCAAGTTATGCACAAGCCAGTTTTTCCCAGATTTTTTGCCATAACTTTATGTTTGTTTTTAACTAGGTGATCGCACCTAATACACCCTCTATTGTCCGAATACAACATGTTCCAGATGACAGCATTGGACTGGCTATCTTTACCACGCTCTGCTGTTTCTGGCCCGTCGGTATTTTTGCTATTCTGAGAGCGAGAGATGTAAGTACATTCATTTTCCATAATTTTGCATATCTACATTCTAATAATGTGACAATCACCGACTAGGATGGTTGTTTTTTTCACGTATATCCTTTGGTACAGGAAATAGCTTCATTCAGAAAAGCATTTTCGAGTCTATGAGTTTTCTAGATAAAAAGTGATGCAGTCACCCATGAGGTTACTACAACTGGAGCAGTCACTTAGCTCATATATCGATTTCTTTGAATGGATAAAAGTTCTTCCTACAAACTGACTACCCAAGTTAGTGATAATTTGCAATTGATATTGAAAAGTAGTTCATTCAATGCACGTGTTGCATTTGATTGTTGATACATTTGATAAATATCATTCAACTGTAATTGTTATGCTAAAAATGCTAAAACGTATCCCCTATAGTGTTAGTCATAAGATAAGGCACAACCAGGCATATCAATCACAGCGAGTTTTGGTTAAAACATGAAACAGTGATATATTTCAAAGTTTTATTATGTGCAACCCTTGACCTAAGTAGGATGTATTTTCTACATATTTGAATTTCACGCATTCTATTCAATTTGTAATCAGATATTTGTCTTTAGCTCCATCCCACATAACAGAGACAGACAGACAGACAGATATGCAAACTTCAGATATTACTTGTTTCTCGTATTATGGCTTGAACTTGATTCGAAAATCATTTTAAACATTTGTCACAGGTACACAAACTCGCCTACCAAGGAGATATGGTGGGGTCACAGGCTGCCGCTCGCTCAGCCCGTCAGTTGTCCTTCATTGCCCTCGGCATAGGTATTGGTCTGATCGTTCTCAGCATATTGATTCCAGTCATACTGGCCACTGTTGTCAGCGCAGCTACAGTCAGCGCTGCTAACACTGCAATGGAAGATGTGAATATGAACATCAACTACCCACATATGGAACATGACACCACAACGCCTTACAACTTTTGGAACTAATTAAATATAATTACTTGTGTATGTAGTCACGGTTACCCATACTCCATTGCTGCCTCTGATTTCCGCCACTTCCCCAGAAGACACGGGAAAGTAGTAGCGGTAAATATGCATGATATAACTGAGACTAAGAAGAGTTCTTGTAAGTCCTAGACAGTAAGACACGTCGTGTAGATCAACCCTAACAAGTCTTCTCTTGTGTGTGTTGGTTGATACAGCAGCACTACACTTTGTATTGTTCAGATTACACAAGTCCAGACTTCAACTATCATTATTATATTCATCAATATCTGTTTTGTGTTTTTTGATTCAATCATGCCTGTGATCGGTAACCAGGGTAACAGTCTATAGAATTATCCTTTTGGCAAATGCATTACACAAGATATGAATATTCATATATATGATAAACGAGAGTAATAAGAGAAATGATATATTTACCCCAATTACCCTATCCTGTGTAAGTTTAGACCTACCTGAATATTTTGACATGTACAATTCTATAGTGGTATTACATAAGTCATAACTTTTTGTGCATGTTTAATCTTAAAGGCCCACTTCGGATTAGGAATAAATCTAGGTGTAAAAAATGGCTACTTGGCAGAGTTATTGAAAAACTTGGTTCAGAACAAAAGTATAATTTCATTTAATCCTTATAAAGAACATTAATGTGGTAACCCATATATATATATATATATATATATATATATATATATATATATATATATATATATATATATATATATATATATATATATATATATACATATATATATATATATATATATATATGGGATAAGGGATAAGATTATGGTGACTGGGTTACATTTACTGTCATTTGATATAAGCCATTTCATTTGCATGAGTAATATTGTATTCCTGAGTCCTCCCATTGTAATACAACTGTGATTGTCAGACAGGGTAGCAGGTTGTCACTAGATACGACAGATTGCACGGGCATCATTTCTTGTAGGGAATTATAGCATGATCCACCATATGATTTATATATTATTATAAGTTGTTATCTGCTGAAGTAGGCAGTATTGTTTTGGTCGAATTTATTATGTTGATGTTGTTAATATAGTCTGGTTTCATGGTGAAAATAAATATAATTTGCATATTATAAGCAAACATCAGGAATTCTATACACATATGCGTGTGAGTGTGCATGTGTTCTAAGTTATCATGTGATTAGTTGGCCTACATATGCGTTCACCACTAAAGGGTTCTTTACATGGTAATTTCATGTTGAAATAAGGATGGTATTCATTCAATAATTAGTACAAAAAAATCGCTGTCCCTTTTTAGGCAGAAATCCTCTCTGAATTGCAAGCAAGAAATTGATTTATTGAATGAATGAATGAATGAAGCTTACCTTGAACTATAATTACCTCACCCCATCATTTCAAATTATTTTCATTTATAACATAGTTATCAGATTGCTATTCATATAAAACGAAACTAATAATGAAAGTCAACACTGTTGAATGCCTAATTTGCATATTAGAGTGGAACAGTATGAGGTGGCAAGTTTCTATGCCATCAAACGAATTAATATCAACTGCAGTGAAAAGGAAATAATTTCAATTGCAATCAAAGCATATTTATTCAATCCATTTATTCAAGATATGGAATTCATTTATAATACATTATTCACTTGGAAATAAAATACAGGACTCCATAAGTTCAAAGGTCATCAGATGCAGATGTTTGGATGAAGTAATGTTTGTTTGTTTGTTTGTGTATTTGTTTGTTTAATGATAAACACAATGCGTCCCAAACGGTATTCAAGGTCTTGCCCATCTCAAGTTTCAATCACAATGAATTTGATTGATTTGCACGATGACTGAGTTCACTTGCTAGAAAATTAAAATTCTTTATAAAAATTGTGTAGAATTCAAATGAAAAATTAATAAAGTTTTGTTTTGAGCATCCCATGTCATGTTACCGGTTAGGTTTTCGTAGTGGGACCCTAGCCCGGCGTGCTTCTAATGCTGTAGTTGACTATATTTAACATTGTATACATACACCAAATCACAAACTATGACAGTACTTCCCACAAAATTAAACGTATGGCTGGAAAACAACAAGTTATGGTTACACAAGATGACAAGACCAATCTCTCTCTCTCTCTCTCTCTCTCTCTCTCTCTCTCTCTCTCTCTCTCTCTCTCTCTCTCTCTCTCTCTCTCTCTCTCTCTCTCTCTCTCTCTCTCTCTCTCTCTCTCTCTCTCTCTCTCTGATAGATATTTATATTTACCCAATTAAGCTAAATGTCTTGAATTTTAACAAATTATGCAGATATAATGTTTATAATAATGAACCATATTTAGACTATAAAGGTGGACATTTCACAAACAAATCCAATGGACTGAGAACAGGTCGTATCCATCCAAGTTCCATCTGTGGAATCGATTGACACACAGTCATTGGTGTCTGAAAACGCGGCAGGGTTGTTTTCTGACCAGTTCTGGTATGTGTCCGTGGCTCCACTTATCCAGACGAAAGCGCCCTCGGTGTCAATGTCATTGTACCCTAAGTGATAGAAAGAAATATTATGGTATTGAACGATGAAGTGTATGTTTTTGTAATCTATAAAGATCGAAATCATTAATGGCTTTGTAGTAGACATTATTAATTTAATGAATCACGAGTCAGATGTATAATACTAATAAATAATAATTGACGGTGACATATTTGACAAAGAACCTGAAGATTGACGGAGCAAACGACCGGAAGCAAAACAGAACGTCCGAAAAAAGGAACAAGAACCGTCGCGAGACATTGAAAACACAAACAAATGTTATTGCCGCTCTTACCTATAAAACTTTGACATTGTGTACAGGCATTACCTAGCAATGTCATTATAAATTGGTTGTCATCTCCATTCCGTATGGTCACAAGGTTTGCTCCAACCCTGTTGAGGGAAACAAATTTATAAACTCTATTATTAAAAATCTACATGCGTATGTTTACCTTACCGATTACATCAGTTGTATATTAAGGTTTAATTACTTGTTTGTTAATTTGGAGTTCAAGTTATGTATTCATAACTAGGCCATTGAATTTGAATGCATTATGCTGCTGATTTCAAACTAATCAAACTCGTATAAAGAATGCACTAGCTGCAACTGAAATGGTTTTTAAGATACAATGTCAATGACTTACTTGTAATATTGTACACTCTACACAGTAATGAATCACTTGTGTGTAAACATATTTGTAAAGCTGTATACATAATATGGTTCAATAAACGCCAATCAAATTAATTTCGGGTCCGCATCCAAAAATCAGAGACCCAATGCAATCATGATGTCAACGTATCACTGTACTACTTATGAAAAAACCGACCTCTCATCAAACAAAATTTTTAATTATTGATATTTTAACAATTTTCAGTGAATACATTGTTGGTTATCTAATCGAAAATATGTAGTACTTCAGTTACAAATAGTGCCAATTTAAGGTCCCTAATCAGTTCGTGTATCACCTTGATTTCAACACCAGATACTAGTGGACATGATATGATATGATATGATATGATATGATATGATATGATATGATATGATATGATATGATATGACATGATATGATATGATATGATATATGATATGATATGATATGATATGATATGATATGATATGATATGACATGACATGATATGATATGATATGACATATGATATATGATATGATATGATATGATGTGATATGATGTGATGTGATGTGATGTGATGTGGTGTGATGTGATGTGATGTGATATATGATATAATATGATATGATATGATATGAGATGAGATGAGATGAGATTAGATTACACGAAATATGACATGTTTTTGATATGATTTGATATGATATGATATGATATGATATGATATGATATGATATGATATGATGTTAAATGATTATAAACGTTCTACTAATAAAACGTTAATTTAGACTCTGTTTAATATGAATTATATATATATCCATTAACGATGTCCTTGTAAACCCATTTTAGTATTTGGCGTTTATTGCCTGAAAGGTGGGTGGGGTTATATAATACGTTAATAGCATACATTTGCTTTCATTATAAAATCCATTTAGTTATACATCAATAGTGTCAGTCAGTCAGTTAGTTAGACCCTAATAAAGCAGTGTCGATTGATACATAAAAGGGACCTCCTGGTTGGCAGGTTTAATAGAAATTCAATTTAAATTCATAGCGATATTAATAATTGATGGTAATGTATCGTTAAAACCTATAATTCATTAGCAATCAATTATTGAAAGAGAGATAGCAATAACTGTAAACTAACATTAAACGTGTTATTAGATGTATGAGTATAATGGATCCTTCTATCTATTTGCCCACCTTGTCACCCATCTATCAAACGACCTATCTGTGCCTATAGGTTTAGTCATCGAATGTATGTATGTATGTATGTATGTATGTATGCATGTATGCATGTATGTATGTATGTATGTATGTATGTATGTATGTATGTATGTATACGTGCGTGCATCTGCATGTCTGTGTGCCTGTACATCCCTATACTATTAATTAGAAATCAGAGTGACTGAGAACTTCATGAAACACACAAAAAACGTGAATATTTACGTAAGGCAGCGTTGATGACTGTCTTCAAATGTTGTAGAGATTTCGTTCTGGTACCGATAACACTTATTGTCGTGTAATGTCCATCCTGTGGGAAATATTAGATGATCAATGTGCAAAACAGTACAAGTAAATTATATCGGCTGATTTTATAGATATCAAAAACACAATATAGAACGACGTAGAAACCTACAGTGCCATTGAAGTAGATTTGTTCCAAAGACCCAATATGTATTTTTACAATGATATTTTAATTACGAGACAGACAGACAGACAGACAGACAGACAGACAGACAGACAGACAGAAAAAACAGACAAAGACTATATAATGGTATGACTTACCATAACCACACTTCGTTACATCGTCAATATCTGTAGATGCAATATGAAACCATTTAAAAATAGATAGAAATATAATACAATAATGGTGGTGTATAATCATAGCTTAATGTGTTAGTGGGAGGAAAGCAATGTATAGCCAGTTCTCGTGTTCTGCTTTTAAAGTTTCATACATCCTTTTTTTCTAAAATGAGTGAATGCTTGGAAGTTACTAAGACTTGGATCTATTAGTGACAGTGTATGACGACATGCCAATTATAGGTGTACATGGCATGTACTATAGTCTAGAACTTCTGTACTGTCAGTATTCCGATAATTAGCTCGTTTTCAGTCATCCGTACACCTACATAGCCTGTAAAGGTCGTCTTAATGTAGTATTTTATACAACAGTAAAAATTGCAATCCAGGTACCTACGTTGTTGACATATAAAGTTGTTTTCTTCGTTGCAATCTTGCACTGACCACACGTAACTGTAGTACCGAGTCATTTCTGAAACGAGAGAGAGTTGACATTGTTTTATAGTCTTTCTCAGTAGGAAACCATAATTTCAAATATTATTGGGTGAAAAAAGGGATTGACAGTGAATTTACAGTAAACAGATGTGAAATTTACTAAATTACATCTATAATAACAATAATATTAATAATAATAATTTATTTATAAAGCGTCAGTATCCACAAAAAATGTGATCAAAGACGCTGAAAGCAAATCATACAATACAAATATCAGTTAAAAAGCAGTTTTAAAAAGTAAAGTTTTAACATTGGACTTAAAAGCAAATAAGTTAGGTGACTGATGGATGTTGAGTGGGAGATTATTCCAGAGAGTGGGAGCAGCAACACTAAAAGCACGATCATCTCTTGATCATAAACTAAATGAAGTAAATCAACGTATATTGTGATCATATACAGTCATGTTTTAGTTCTACACGGCAATACTTGGATGCATTAAAGTGATATGGTCTACAGCTTGTGTGTATTGTTCGTTATTTGGTTGATTTTAGTTTACTAATTCCTGAATCATGCTACAGCATCAGTGGCCATTGGCGGACATCAACAATGCTATTTCTATATAGCGCTTTCCCACTTTTGACTCAAAGTGTTTTAAAGTTATTACCCTGGCACGGATCTATAGCAACACAACCCTTTATACTTAAATCCTTTGGGGAGCATACAATCCATTGCAGCCTTTATAAGCGCACAGGATTAAAGCATTCACATTGCAACCTTTATCCTACCGGGTCCCAAATTATACAGCTGGGTTGACTGAGGCACAGTCATGGTTCAAATCTTGCCCAAGGACTTTAGCCACTCAGAAACAAACAGCGGCGATGTGGCTCGAACCTGCAACATGTAGATTCCATGCCGGCCACTCTAACTATTCACCCATTATGACTCCACATATCCATCTCTACCAACAGTAGTTCCAGTAGTTTCATCCCATTTTAAATCTTTGAATGACTTTCTCTTGTTGAAAACAAATCGCGATATTAGAAATACAGTTCACAACTACTGTACAAAAACTTATATTATAGATAATAATTCGTTAAATTCCCAGGTCAATATAAACAAATATCTCTGTAAGTATTTTATATGCTGACTGAGACAAAAAGACCATAAAATGTTGCACTGATGGTAAGTTTTTGTTGAGCCAGATAATGAAATGTAGCAATGTTAGTTAGATTTTTGTAGAGCAAGACAGATGGTAAGAATAAGGTACAGCAAGACTATAAATTGTGCAGTATAATAGTAACTTAAGATATTCATCGAGCCAGATGACGTTTTACTTCAGGAAAGAAGTGTGGATTATCACAAACTTGATATTCTACCATTGGACTTACTTGTACAATTTTCATGTGTCCATTCATTGTTTCTGTATAGAGTTATAGTTGGTAGACTCTTATCTGAAAATATCATCTCATTCAAATCACTATCATAGTGCAGCCCAATCCACCAATCACCGGTACTTCCTGTCAACATTGCTTGACGACGGAGGAACATCTGATATGAGAACAAATCACACAATCAAACAAATCTATAGAAAATGTTTTTATCAATTCACTATCCACTTACAAAGGCTAAAATGTATCACATTGTCGTCATTGTCACAATAATGGCGTTGGAGGAAGTATAAAAGGCCGTTAAAGGTCCGTGCTTAGAGTTACTGCAAATGGTACATACGAATAATTATGTAACATGACAGGAAGATGAAGAACAATACACAAGTGAACAGGTATGCAAATTGCAAAAACTGCAAAGTGGAGAATAATTAAGCCTACTGTTTTAAGCAATAACTAGTGAAGAGTCACATTGCCCTCAGTTTTAAACCTTTCCTCTAATTTTATATCTATGTTTGTATCATTACTACTGTAATGGTAGAGTCACAAGCCCGTAACGATTGTTAATAGTTGTCATATGAATAAGTGTACATGTTCAATTTACATCATCGATTAAGACTATCGAGTTCTAAATAGCTTCACATTTTGTCAGGATAAAACAGATCACTTGAATGTTTCCTCAAGTTTTCCCTTCCCACGTACATTGCGAATAACAATACTATAACATGCTCCCTTTCCTAATTCACCATACTCGTAGCCATGTATAGTTACACATAGGAATACCAGTAGTGACCATGATACTATATCATAACTGCATCTGAAATATGTCTTGTTGTGCTCTTACCTGCATAGCTCGAGTGGAGATCGTAGCTAATCGTCCTCCAAATTTTGAACATGCAAAGTTAGCTGTATTCCAGTTACATGCTTCTTGAACAAGGAAGAAACATTCACCATTGGAAAGAATTCCAGTTTGGTTCACACCACATGCCTCAGTAGTTACTGTGAAGAAAATACAACGAAAATAATAAAAACCTGAAACAAAATGCTGCCTGGCTGGACAAAAATCTTGCCAACATTGATTCATTTATTAACGATGAGCTACCATTATCAATTAGATGTGCATGGACAACCTAACATTGACATGTTCATTCTAATATTTTTTGATGAGTTACCATTATCAGTTAAATGTGCATGGACAACCTAACATTGACATGTTCATTCTAATATTTTTTGATGAGCTACCATTATCAGTTAGATGTGCATGGACAACCCAACATTGACATGTTCATTCTAATATTTTTTGATGAGTTACCATTATCAGTTAAATGTGCATGGACAACCTAACATTGACATGTTCATTCTAATATTTTTTGATGAGCTACCATTATCAGTTAGATGTGCATGGACAACCTAACATTGACATGTTCATTCTAATATTTTTTGATGAGCTACCATTATCAGTTAAATGTGCATGGACAACCTAACATTGACATGTTCATTCTAATATTTTTTGATGAGTTACCATTATCAGTTAGATGTGCATGGACAACCTAACATTGACATATTCATTCTAATATTTTTTGATGAGTTACCATTATCAGTTAGATGTGCATGGACAACCTAACATTGGCATGTTCATTCTAATATTTCAGTTAAATGTGCATGGACAACCTAACATTGACATGTTCATTCTGATATTTTTTTAGAGTCTATTAACGAAAAATGTAACAATTCTTGTGTGGTTGTGAATTAGATTTTTTGTCGAGCCAGTGGATTAGATTTAGCAATGTCTCTCAGATGTTTGTTTGGCCAGACAATAAAATGTAGCAATGTTGGTAAGATTTTTGTCAAAGCAGAGGGTGTTTTTTTGTTTCAGGTTTCGTGATTCCCGTTGTAAAGCTCAATGCTTCAATGATGTTTCAATCTACCAACATTTCCAGGCTTTCATTTATGTAGACATAACATAACTAAAATAATCGTACCTACTGTTCCCATGTCCTTTGAACAAATATGCCGCTTTGTCTCCTCACAATAATCGCTATTTAATTTGAATGACATATAGCCAGCAATTTCTAGTAAAATAAAATCGAAGCAAGAGTATTATTTGAAAATGTTATTAGAAAGGAACTAATAGTTACACATTGAAATGCCGATATAGATAATCTTTCGTTGTAATGTTGGGCGTTGGTAAAGGGTAGGGATGATTACAGAACGCGTTAGCACTCTCAGTAGTGTACCATTTCCGATGATTTGAAATATATAAATAAATATACCAGCATAAATATAGTAAATATAGTAGCATGCTACTAAACAAAAGATCCGAATTAGTCTCAAATGTCGCCATGAAATGAAAACTATAGAAGTAAACCTCCGTAAGGTATAGTTTAGTCCGACCGTGTTAGTAAGCAATGAATACACAAACATTTAAGTGTACATATCGACCTTGACAGTCTCAATTTATCAGTCGTCTAATGATCGCTAAGGAAGCGTGAACTCAGAGTAACGATTTATAACATCCCATTCCTTGGATCAAGTCTATAATGATCTACAACTAATATTGCATCGAGCACTGTTCTCTCCAGTGAGACAGACTATAAGTATATATATATATATATATATATATATATATATATATATATATATATATATATATATATATATATATATATATATATATATATATAAATTATGGTTTTATCTTATAGACGTGGCTAACTGATTTACATGCATTGACTGTGGTTGAGGTAACTGCCAACATATAGTGCTGGTTGGAGGGCGAGCTGTGCTCCAAAATATTCAGAGAAACCGAACGGAGATCATACCAATCCATGCGATACGAATCCCACGTGTTTGTCATGGTCCTCAGCGTGTATAATTAGCCGTGCACTTTCATAAAAGAAATGCCATAGCAATATTATTTCAGGAATGGATAAATCAATTAAAATGTAACTTACCAACACAATGTTTTATCGAAAGATCTTTGTTTGCTGGCCTCGACTGAAAAAACGTACCCGCACCTATATACACATCCACACTGTTTTCATCGACATGTTTGTACTTATTGTAATCCTCAAAGTTGTTAGCACCAGTCCAGGCATCTCCCCAATATGTCTGGGTCCATTCCGGTGTCAGGAATATATAATAATTAAGTGCCTCCTAGAAACACAAATTGTTATATATTTTAGATATTCTTGAAATGCATATTATAGAGAGTGGTCAGTGCAAGTAATGTTAGATTTATTCCTCAAGTTTGTTCGTTCAGCCAAGGAAATATTCCGCAAGTAAAATATATGACAGTATTAAAATATGGTAAAATGTGTGGCAATTTGGAACGTTTTGACGTATATTTCCAGCACCACAGAAACAATAGCCTAGACATGCAGTGTTGTAAACTACCAGGGTATAAATGATCCCATATTTTTGTTCGAACGTGTACATCTAAAGTGACAAAATGCACAACGTTTATCTATTTGAATGATATCTAGCCATAATAGAACCAATGTAAATTATCCAAGGTATATTAATACACAGCATAAATTGACAGTACTTACCAAGACAGGTTTACTGTATATAAATACAAGTTGTCCTCCCTGTATAACACATTCTTGTTCACTATCAAACCAATTCTTCAAGGTTTGTTGTGAAAACCAAAAACATTGATTTTCAAATTGGGCGCCGATTATATCACCAACCGTACATGTTTCTAACTTGGGAAATGCTGAAGGAATGAGAAACAGAATTAAATTAAACTTTGATATGATATGATATGATATGATATGATATGATATGATATGCTATGATATGATATGATATGACATGACATGATATGATACGTATTTTACTGTCATATTTATATACTGGTACATATATATAATGAAGTGTACGTTGATTTTGCGTGTAATGAAAAATTTACAAAAACCATATTCTGTAGATGACTCCTAACACGAGATTGACAGAGAACTTAAATTGATTTATTAAGAGTGTGGACTACAGTTTGGTAAAAGCTAAACTATGTACGATTAGAACCTGATTTGGTCGAATGGTACTACTCGCCCGAGCGCATAAGTTATGTGGTGGATGGAAATAATATTTTACAAGTGACTGCGCTCTTTTCTTTACTTGAGCATTGTACAACTCATTGAGAGAAGGAAGATTGCACCCTATGATGCTACTGGCAGTACTAACGATTCGATTAAGGCATTTCCGGTCATCGACTGTGGCATTGCCCCACCAAACGATGATTGACAGTGTCAGGACACTTTCAATCACCGCTCGGTAGAACATAGACCCTCCACCAAGTGGAGGGTCTATTGGTGGAGGGTCTATGGGTAGATCAACAGTCCCTGACTGACACGGAAGCTTCTCAATCGTCTTGAGAAAACAGTTTGTACTTTCTTCACAATATAATTAGTATTGATTTCCCATTTCAGATCTGCTGTGATGTAAACACCGAGAAACTTAAAATACTGCACTATTTCAACCCCTGGGTTCTTGATGACGAGAGGAACAATATCAGATGGATTCCTTCGAAAGTCCACAATAATCTCTTTGTTTTTTTGACATTCAGTTCAAGATTGTTTTCAGAGCACCATGTTATGATAGAGTCCACGTCATTACGATATGATGTTTCATCGTTTTTGATTAATCCGCCCACGGTGGTGTCATCAGTAAATTTAATGATCAGACACAGTAACACAATCATGCGTAAATAATGAGTATAACATCGGCGACAAATTATAAACTTGAGGCGTACCAGTATTAAGAACTAGAGATTTTGAATAATCATTACCAATTTTAACAGCTTGAGATCACTCCAATAAATAATCTAACACCCATTTACCAATACGGTATCTCATATTTACACTACACATGCATGCAACCTTTCATTCATTATTAGTATTGTGAAGGAACATAAGGACATTTGATTAAGTTTATTGTTTTTCAATAAAATATGTGAAAAGCAGAATATACAATTATCTTGAAATTTAAAGAAAATGTCTCAGCACTGAAATAGTCAGCAGAATTGGAGAATTGTGACACCCCCACCAACCCCATCCCACCCCACCCTAACCCCACCCCATCCCCAACCCCCATGGTATTATGCCCCTAGAAGTTAAAATTGTACAGGTACTTACGTATTCCTGTCCGATACACTGATGCAGCTAAGTCGGGTCCACCACATCGCAAGTATACATTTCCACGACATGGAGCTGAGCAGGACGATTCATTCAAAGGTTGTAACTTGTCATACAAATGATTACATAAACATTTCTCAAGTCCAGGCGTTCCCGTCAAAATAGCGAACAAAGTACCATATTTTGCACATTCGCTGATGCATTTAGCAGGTGTTAGATACACGTCATCCATAAAGACCTTCCATCCTCCACGATTTGTTTGATCACTCATTAAGCTGATATCTTTGAAACAACCTATGTACGATATGTCTGCCAACGTGTCTGGATAGATGACAACAGTATTGATAAAATAAAATTAGCAGGAATTAGAGCTACATGAAGAATACACACCCTATTGTTATATAGTCAGGCATTAGAGCTACATGTAGAATACACACCCTATTGTTATATAGTCAGGCATTAGAGTTATATGTAGAATACACACCCTATTGTTATATAGTCAGGCATAAGAGTTAATACACACCCTTTTGTTATATAGTCAGGCATAAGAGTTATATGTAGAATACACACCCTATTGTTATATAGTCAGGCATAAGAGTTATATGTAGAATACACACCCTATATTGTTATATATATATAATATAGTTAGGCATTAGAGTTATATGTAGAATACACACCCTATTGTTATATAGTCAGGCATTAGAGCTACATGTAGAATACACACCCTCTATTGTTATAGGGTCAGGCAAGCTGTATAACCAGGGACATGACAGGACATGTATGGCGTTGGTAATTTAATCCGATGCGCTTATAGCAGCAGCAATCTAGTGTTTGCTCTGCAAGGTGTTAAGGTACTGTGGGGGGGGGGTTATAATTGTACAACGCTACGATCACCACAAGCATTATTGATACTGTCAAGTCACTTGGTGTGTGTGTATATATATATATATTGGGTGGCTCTTTGACGGCAAAGAAATAATTTAATATAATTCGGTCGGGTTTTTTTTTAACATCACATTTTAAATTCACAAGTTAATATTCAATACTATCACATTTTTATCTTTTTTTCAAACAAAGAAAAGTTTATTTCCCTTCTCTCTACCAGAAACCCTCACCGTATACATCATCTAGCAATTTTCATTTTCAAGTCTTTTAAGGCAAGAGAGAATTTTGTCCAGTTATGAATGAACCTGAAATAAGTTACCTATAAATGTTTTCATTTCTTATAACAACCTATATTTATTTATTGTACATACATACATACATACATTGTATTAGTTTGGTTTTTTGACCAATCTTGTCCTGTCATGTAAAATACCACATTCTTTGTACGATGGGCTGTGGCCCTTTACGGAAATAAATAACTACTATCACATTCGGCAGTTTTAACAGTAATGAATTATTAAATAGTGGGCGTGGTTTATCTAATAAGTTTATTCTTTATGTTAATGCATCATTGAAAGATCTACAAATATACGTACATACCATTAGAACACTGTTCAAGTGGTAGACCAACGTCACAGTAGGCAGGGTCTTGTGAGACTGGGTCTTTTGGGAAACACCAAGGTGACTGTCTATCATCAGGGTTACGACAGAAATTATGGTTACCCAGTCCACCTCCAGGATAGTTTCTTGCCTTATAACCCCGTAAACGGGCCGTTATGGACTCCCAATTCTTACATAGTTTTCCATCTACAGTCGTCCTCGCGGATCCACGATAATCCGTTCCATTTTCTTCTGAAAAGCACTCACTACCCAATGTACCTGTGTGTGGCCAAGGTAATTATTAATCAATTCATTAATTAAACATACATACATACATACATACATACATACATACATACATACATACATGCATTACATACATACATACATACATACATACATACATACACACACACACACACACACACACACACACATGATATTGCCAATTGGAAGTTGTTAATGATTTGTCATATGGATCAAATATTTTGTAAAAATATCATAACCGAAAACAATATTTTGATTCCTAAAGTTGAGTGTAATCATTTAAAAAATACACGTACATACAGAATAACTTACCAAGTGAAAGTGCCAAATACACGTACATACAGAATAACTTACCAATTGAAAGTGCCAAATCCTGACAATGTTCACCTTTATAGAGATCTGATTGACAAACACAAATGTACCCTTTCTCATTGCAATCTATTTGACATACAGCTGGGACTGGACAAGGTGACGACTCACATGGATCTAGATACACAGTGTCAGACTCCTGAAAATAATCCAACAAATGCATACAAGTATGATCATATTGATGCCTTTGGTAGCTGAACTTGGCTGAACACTGTAGACGCTATCTTTTATTTCTGCATGAATAGTTCTTGTATGAAATAAAGAAGATAAAAGATCGAGATGGACTATAGGTGCAGGTTTGCTGTTAATCAATCAATGATATGATATGATATGATATGATATGATATGATATGATATGATATGATATGATATGATATGATATGATATGATATATGAGACATGACATGACATGACATGACATGACATGACATGATATGATATGATATGATATGATATAATATGATATGATATGATATGATATGATATGATACGACATGACATGACATGACATGATATGATATGATATGATTCGTATTTTACTGTCATATATATACTGGTACATATATATAATGAAGTGTGCGTTGATTTTGCGTGTAATGAAAAATTTACAAAAACAATATTCTGTAGAGGACTCCTAACACGAGATTGATGCGTTAACAGAGAACTTAAATTGATCCATTAAGAGTGTGGACTACAGTTTGGTAAAAGCTAAACTATGTACGATTAGAACCTGATTTGATCGAATGGTACTACTCGCCCGAGCGCCTAAGTTACGTGGTGGATGGAAATAATATTTTACAAGTGACTGAGCTCTTTTCTTTACTTGAGCGTTGTACAAAGAAATGTCAGGGATTTAACTATTGAGTGACGTGTAGGTGATCAGTGTGTTATGACAACACTGAAAATTCACTGAAAACTGTTGAAATACCAATAATTAGACATTGTATATGTTAATTAGAAGGGGGATTTCATCCATATGTACTGTACTATAATAACAGGCTGAAATTGTTGTCATTTCGGGGGGGGGGGCTAGTTTTAGAGTGCGGACCTGAAACGAATTTGAATACATTTATTGTACCGTATTATGTATATAGCTACACAAATATGTTCATACACTGGCAATTCAATACTGTTCAGGTTGTTCAATATGATAAATATTAAAGCAATTATATATAATAACAAAATAGTTTTTAAAAACTTTCCATGTGCAGCTACTGCATTAAGTCACTATATAAAACCATCCTGGTAATAGATCGTTCTCGTTAATCAACTGCATGTATAAATTTATGATGTTTGTTTTATGAAAATTGACTGTATAGCCATTGAAGTTAGCAATGGCAAATAATGAAAGTTGTAGATCCTCAGCACTTCCTTTGCAAGCTACACAACTAAGTCTTCGAAGTATTCATCTAGTCATGATAATTACTTCTGTCCTTTTACATTCTAAAAACTAACTATGATTCTCTTAACCAACGGATGAAATAGGAGTTAGAAATAGTCTTTACGAAATTGATTGACATAATCATTGAGGATAAGTCTTCATGCAATCAACTCTATCACGCTTTCATAGGTTTTGATATCATGTGTATTGCTTTCCAATCTATATTGTGCAATTGTAGTTGGTGTCAGCAAATCAACAGACACTGATAAGTGGTGAAGTGTACTGACACTATGAGTAAGTTACGTTTTAATAATTATAAAGTAGACAGTCGACATAATATTGTGTACGCCAGTCACATATCCAAACCCTAGCGTTATTTCGCTAAATCCAGTTTTCTAATGAAAGCAAGTTAATACTTTAATACGCCTGCATCATATTTTAAAATCCTACATAGGTCTAACCATGTTAAAATCCTACATAGATCTAACCATGTTAAAATCCTACATAGATCTAACCATGTTAAAATCCTACATAGGTCTAACCATGTTAAAATCCTACATAGGTCTAACCATGTTAAAATCCTACATAGGTCTAACCATGTTAAAATCCTACATAGGTCTAACCATGTTAAAATCCTACATAGATCTAACCATGTTAAAATCCTACATAGATCTAACCATGTTAAAATCCTACATAGGTCTAACCATGTTAGACTCTCGTCATAGATACAATGAGGTCGATATGTTGCAGCAGGAATGGTGTCTCCATTTTGTGTTTGAAACCTAGACACTGAGACATCATTTTGTAAATCATGTCAATTCAATCATCCACAGGGAAAGGACTTATACAGATATTTTCATGAATTCAAACATATCTTTTTATCACCTAGTTTTGTTTAGTTTGCGATATCAATAATACAACTATTAAACCGTCCAATCATTTGATCTATTAGATTACATAGTCAATTATTGATGGTGTATTCAAATGGTATACAGTATACATTATTGATGTGACGTCATTCTATCCTAGTTCATTTTGACGTCTACGTATGACAGGATGATGAACAC